>NC_073414.1:2139885-2244159 GCF_028641065.1 Leucoraja erinaceus
GCAGAGCCCGCCCGGGCCTGGTGCAGCCGACCGTGAACACACAAAGGCAGTCAACATCTGGTGTTTACGCCCCACCTCTGGATGTCCCAAGGTGCTGTCTCACCAGAGTGACAAACAACAGTTGGCAGGAGGCCACACGACATGTAGGCTGTGGGGACAACACACACACACACACACACACAGCCCGCAGGCACAAGCTGAGAGGCAGTGAGAGTAGAGAGGGTAGAAGGGTCTCGACCAGAAACATCACCCATTCCTTCTCTCCAGACACGCTGCCTGACCCACTGAGTTACACCATCACCCTCTGAAACGTAACCTATCCATGTCCTCCACAGATGCTGCCTGACCCGCTGAGTTACTCCAGCACTCTGTGAAACGTCACCTATCCATGTTCTCCACAGATGCTGCCTGACCCGCTGAGTTACTCCAGCACTTTGAAACGTCACCTATCCATGTTCTCCACAGATGCTGCCTGACCCGCTGAGTTACTCCAGCACTCTGTGAAACGTCACCTATCCATGTTCTCCACAGATGCTGCCTGACCCACTGAGTTACTCCAGCACTCTGTGAAACGTCACCTATCCATGTTCCCCACAGATGCTGCCTGACCCGCCCGCTGAGTTATGGTGCAGCAGCATCTATGGAGCTAAGGAAATAGGCAACGTTTCGGGCCGAAACCCTTCTGGAAATAGGCAACGTTTCGGGCCGAAACCCTTATGGGTTTCGGCCTGAAACGTTGCCTATTTCCTTAGCTCCATAGATGCTGTTGCACCCGCTGAGTTACTCCAGCACTCTGTGAAACGTCACCTATCCATGTTCTCCACAGATGCTGCCTGACCCGCTGAGTTACTCCAGCACTCTGTGAAACGTCACCTATCCATGTTCTCCACAGATGCTGCCTGACCCGCTGAGTTACTGTCTGTGCGGAGTTTGCACGTCCTCTCTGTGATCACGTGGGTTTTCTCCTGGTGCTCCGGTTTCCTCCCACATTCCAAAGTCGTGCATGTTTGTAGGTTAATTGGCTTCTGTAAATTGTCCCTAGTGTGTAGGATGGAGCGCAGACTCAGTGGACCGAAGGGCCATTTTCCATGATGTATCCCTCAAACTAAACACTGATACGCTGTAAGCCTTCGCCCTCTAGTTTTAGAATCATCTCCCCTCGAGGAGAGAGATCCGAGAGTGTTCATGTTATCTCTGTCCATGCCAGTCGATGTCCTGATGCCAGCATTAGGACCTGAGCCTCGTGTCTTTGCCTGTTCTGCCTGTCTGAGTGCCTCTTAAACGTTGCGATTATATCTGCCTCCACCACTTCCTCTGGCAGCGAGGTTCAGATATCAACCACTCACCTCTCCGATCCCCTCTCCACCCTCTCACCCTGAACCTACACATCAGGGCAGCGGTAGAGTTGCTGCCTCACAGCGCCAGAGACCCGGGTTCGATCCCGACTATGGGCGCTGTCTGTACGGAGTTTGCACGTTCTCCCCGTGACCTGCGTGGGTTTTATCCGAGATCTCCTGTTTCCTCCCACACTCCAAAGACGTGCAGGTTTTGTAGGTTAATTGGCTTGGTGTAAATGTAGATTGTCCCCAGTGTGTGTAGGATAGTGTTAGTGTGCGGGGATCGCTGGTCGGCACGGATTCGGCAGGCCGAAGGGCCTGTTTCCACGCTGTATCTAGCTAAGCTAACCTATCTGCCCTTGTCGAGGGTTTGTATAGAAAGATAGACAAAATGCTGGAGTAGCTCCAGCTCTTTGTGACTACCTCACTGGAGACCCTCGGACTATCTTGAATCAGTCTTTACTGGACTTTATCTTGCACTGAACCTTATTCCCATTCACCCCGTGAAGGGTCTGGAGTAGGGTCCTGACCCGAAACGTGTCCCCCCAGGAACTGCAGTTGCTGGTTTATAGCAAAGGGAGACACAAAGTGCTGGAGTAACTCAGCGGGCCAGGCTGCATTTCTGGGGGGAAAGTGTAGGTAATGTTTTGGGTCTTTTTCCCAGTCACCGTCAAGGGTCTCTCCCTCTCTCACCCTCTCACTCTCCCCCTCTCTCACTCCTCCCTCTCACGGACTCTCTCTCCCTCTCCGTCTCTCCAGGTCGTGACTACAGCAGCAGCAGCTCATCACGGAGGTAAGGCAGCCGTCTGTATCGTAGCTCACCAGGTCTAGACGCCCCCCCCCCCCTCCCCCGTCTGTGACCCCCTGGACCCCGTCTCACACTCATCCCTGAACTAGTGGCGCCGTCCCCCCCCCCCCCCCCCCCCCCCCCCCCCCATCTGTGGCCCCGTCACCCCACCTCCCCCCGCCCCCTCCCTGGTCTGACTGACCCTGTCTCCTTCCTTGCTCCCCCCTCCCTCTCGCTCCCCCTGCTCTTTGGAAGAAACTCTCCACCCACCCTGGGGTGCCATGGGTGCCGGGGCCTGAGGGGCAAAGGGGGTAGGGTAGGGTTCATGGTGAGGGGGTTCAGGGTGGGGGCGGGGATGCGGTTTGGGGGGATGGGTTCAGATTGATGGGGTTCAGAGAGAGGGGGTTCAGGGTGGGGGGGAGGGGGTTCAGGGTGGGTGGGGGAGGGGGTTCAGGGTGGGTGGGGGGGGGGGGTTCTGGGGTTCAGGGTGAGTGGGGGAGGGGTGCCAGTCTGCAGCCGTGTCATTCTCTTCTCTTACAGGCGTTCTCGTTCACATTCGCGGAGTCCCCACCATCGCCACTAGGGGCACCCAGTGCCACCCCAGGGTGCCCCACCCCACCCCAGCACTGGGCCAGGCCGGTCGCCCACGTGTGTCCGTGTACGTGGACCAGCACTGGGCATCCGACCCGTGTTTGTTGCAGCCACCCGTGTGTGGGGGGGGGGGCCGGGGCAGAGTGGGCGGGGACTGGCAGCTCTTCACTGTCCTGGAACCCCCCTCCACCTGCCCCCCACACACACACACACCTCGCTACTCATCTACCTACCCTAGCCAACATCTTGTGTACATCTGCGTCTATATGTGTTTGGGTGTGAACATGCAGTTTCATGTGTGTGGTTGGCACATGTATGCATGTCTTTGTATGTGTGTGCATGTATGCATGTCTTTGTATGTGTGTGCATGTGCGTGTACTCACCCGGCTGTGTGTTCATGCACACACTACATGTATATGTGTCTTTGTGTGTGTATGTGCGATTGTATAATGTCTGCATCCGTATGTCTGCGTGTGTGTGTGTGATGTGCGAATCTTGTGTGTGTGTCTGCATGTGTGTGTATCTGTGTGGCTGTGTGTGTGTGTGTGTGTGTGCAATTGTAAAATGTCTGCATCCGTATGTCTGCGTGTGTGTGTGTGTATGTGAGTGAGTATCTGTGTGTGCGTGTGTGTATCTGCATGTGTGTGTATCTGTGTGGCTGTGTGTGTATCTTCCCCACCCCCCGAGGTGTGTGTGTGCGTGCGTGCGGCCCCCACCAGGAAGCACCTGCCTGTCCCGGGCTCCGGGCCGTTGGTTCGGCCTCACGCACACAAACCCCCCCCCCCCCCCGGCAATTCATCTCTTCAATATGTTTTATTTTTAAAGATGAACTTTGTGTTTGTGAGCAGAAGTCGACCGTACACGCTGGGCCCCCACGTCTCGCTGTGTGGGAAGCTGCCCCTTAATGCCCTGCCCATCATCTCTGTTGCAATGGACATCAAGTGGCCTCTCTCCCTCTCTCTCACACACTCTCACTCCTATCTCCCTTTCTCTCTCCCTTTCATCTCCCTCTCTCTCTCACGCTCTCTCCATCTCTCACTCTCCCTCCTCTCTCTCTACCCCCCTTCTCTCCATCATCTCTCTCAGTCTCTCTCTGTGTCTCACTGACTCTCACTCTGTCTCTCTCTTTCTCTCTCTCCCCTCTCTGTCTCTGTCTCTCTCACACAAACACTGCCCTGGGGGTTAAACCCCAGCCTCTCTGGAAGTCCGACACCCTTCACTGTTTCACCCCACACGTTTCCCCTCGACTTCCCAAGGTGACCACAGTAACCCTCGGTTGTATTAAGCAGGTTTGCCGTTGTGTATAAAACATGACGGGGGGGGGGGGGGGGGGTCTCTCTGCTGGACAAGGTGACTGTGTGATGGACACACTGACCGCTGCCCACCTCTGTCTGAGGGAGAAACATCTAGACTTTATATGGACTTTGTCTTGTACAGCTTGTAATATTTTGCTGCAGTTTCTGTAAATTTATCTACTTAAAGCAAAAATAAAAATTTTTGTTATCTCCTGATTTTAATGCTTTAAAAAAAAAAAGAGAGAATGATTCTAAAAGAGCCCCCCCCCCCCCCCTCTCAGCGCCAGAGAGACCCAGGTTCGATCCTGACCTCAGATCAGATTCAATTTTAATTGTCATTGTCAGTGTACAGTACAGAGACAACGAAATGCATTTAGCATCTCCCTGGAAGAGCGACATAGCAAACGGGTGCTGTCCCTCTGTCTGTGTGGAGTTTGCATGTTCTCCCTGGGACCACGTGGGTTTTCTCCGGGTGGCTCCGGTTTCCTCCCACATCCCAAAGACGTGCAGGTTTGCAGGATAATCGGGTCTTGGAAGAATCAGTGTTTAAGTCATATGTACCGAAACAAAATAATTACATCCTTACTTGTAGCAGCAAAACACGTCCATAATAAAAAATAAAATAAAAAATGTTCAATAAATAAAAGATATTGGATAGTAGTGGTTGGCGTGGACTAGATGGGCTGAAGGGCCTGCGTCTGTGCTTTATCGTGGACTAGATGGGCTGAAGGGCCTGTGGGCGTGCTGTATCATGGACTGAAGGGCCTGTGGGCGTGCTGTAACATGGACTGAAGGGCCTGTGTCTGCATGAACTCAATGGGCCTGCTTCCTTGCTCTGATGGGCCGAAGAGCCTGTGTCCTTGCTCTATCATTAAATCGATGGGCTGAAGGGCCTGTGTCCATGCTATATCTCTCACTCTGAGGCTGCATTGCCCTCGTATAGGGTGTATGGGAGAGGGAGGGTGGGGGAGAGGCAGCAGCGACCACACTGACCCTGGCTGTGGTGACGAGTTGCCCTGTGGTCAGGGCCTCTGGTCCTTATCTCTGTGACCAGCCATGCGGGCTGTGGGATCGGCAGCAGGTGGTGACCACCGGGTGGGAAACGAGAGGCTCTGTTCTCAGAAAGACCTTGTCTCCACACTGCCACAGAGAGGGGAGGGGGAGTGAGATTCTCCTGTCAGCTCGCTCAGAGTCTGCCCCAGTTTGTGCCCCTCGCTCAGAGTCTGCCCCAGTTTGTGCCTTGGCCTAAATTAGTTTACTTTAAGAAGGAACTGTGCAGATGCTGGAAAATGGAAGGTAGACAAAAAGTGCTGGAGAAACTCAGCGGGTACGGCAGCATCTATGGAGCGAAGGAAATAGGTGATGCTTCCTGGTCTCGACCCGAAACGTCACCTATTTCCTTCGCTCCATAGATGTTGCCTCACCCGCTGAGTTTCTCCAGCACTTTTGTCTACCTAACATTCAATGATACTTCAGTTTTGCATACAATGTACAAAGTACACAAAGTAGCATCACAATTCTGGAACCGACACAGTTACAGAAGTTACACGCATTAGAGTCATGTTTGTCCTTCCTTGTCCCTCCCGCCCTCCCACACATTATAGACCATCCAACATGCCCTTGCCCTTTCAATCAACAAGTTCACAAGTTATAGGAGTAGAATTAGGCCATTCGGCCCGTCGAGTCAACTCCGCCATTCAATAATGGATTTCTCTGCCACCTCATTTTTTTTTTCACACACAGAGTGGTGAATCTGTGGAATTCTCTGCCACAGAAGGTAGTTGAGGCCACTGTTCATTGGCTATATTTAAGAGGGAGTTAGATGTGGCTAAAGGGATCAGGGTGTATGGAGAGGCAGGTACAGGATACTGAGTTGGATGATCAGCCATGATCATATTGAATGGTGGTGCAGGCTCGAAGGTCCGAATGGCCTCTACTCCTGCACCTATTGTCTATGTTTCTAATCCCATTCTCCTGCCTTCTCCCCATAATCCTTGACACCCGTTCTAATCAAGAATCTGTATATCTCTGCCTTAAAAACATCCACTGACTTGGCCTCCACAGCCCTCTGTGACAAATAATTCCACATGATTAACTATCTTCTTACTAGAGGAGTTCCACCTCACCTCCTTCTAAAAGAACACCCTTTAATTCTGAGGCTGTGCCCTCTAGTCCTAGACTCTCCCACTAGTGGAAACATCCTCTCCACATCCACTCTATCCGGGCCTTTCATTAACCTGACAACAACCCCTCCATTGGCTTGTTGTTTGCACAAGTTATGATCCTATTGACTGTTTTGTATATTATACATTAAATGTGTTTTAAGTCGACAGACCTGTTATTCTGCTCCAGGTTAGAATTTAATTGTTCTGTGGTCATTAGATATGAAAATTAAACTCTCCCAACTCTTGGCACCAGAAGGGTTCTCTTCATCCTGCTTATAGCCTCACATTGCAATAACACAGAAACAGGCCCTTCGGCCCAACTCGTCCATACCGACCAAGATGCCCCATCTAAGCTAGTCCCACCTGCCCATAGCCCATCAAGTCTACTCCGCCATTCAATCATGGCTGATCTATCTCTCCCTCCTAACCCCAGTCTCCTGCCTGCTCCCCATAACCCCTGACACCCGCACTAATCAAGAATCTATCTACCTCTGCCTTAAAAATATCCACTGACTTGTGGCCTCCACAGCCATCTGTGTGGCAAAGAATTCCACAGATTCACCACCCTCTGACTGAAAGACATTTCTCCTCATCTCCTTCCTAAAAGGACGTCCTTTCATTCTGAGCATAAATAGACAATGGGTGCAGGAGTAGGCCATTCGGCCCTTCAAGCCAGCACCACCATTCAATGTGATCGCGGCTGAAGGAATGGACCCGAAACGTCACCCATATAACAATTACAGCACGGAAACAGGCCATCTCGGCCCTTCTAGTCCGTGCCGAACACTTATTTTCCCCCTAGTCCCATCTACCTGCACTCAGGCCATAACCCTCCATTCCTTTCCCGTCCATATACCTATCCAATTTATTTTTAAATCATAAAATCGAACATGCCTCCACCACTTCCACTGGAAGCTCATTCCACACCACCACCATTCTCTGTGTAAAGAAGTTCCCCCTCATGTTACCCCTAAACTTCTGTCCCTTAATTCTCAAGTCATGTCCCCTTGTTTGAATCTTCCCCACTCTCAATGGGAAAAGCTTATACACGTCAACTCTGTCTATCCCTCTCATCATTTTAAAGACCTCTATCAAGTCCCCCCTTAACCTTCTGCGCTCCAAAGAATAAAGACCTAACATTCAACCTTTCTCTGTAACTTAGTTGCTGAAACCCAGGCAACATTCTAGTAAATCTCCTCTGTACTCTCTATTTTGTTGGCCCATTCCTTTTCCCCAGAGATGCTGCCTGTCCCGCTGAGTTACTCCAGCGTTTTGTGTCTATCTTCGATTTAAACCAGCATTGATCGCAACAGAAAAATTTAAATATTTGGGTATTCAGATTACTAGAAAATATAAAGCATTATTTAATGCTAATTTCATACCTTTATTAAATAAACTTAATACACAGATTAAATTTTGGAAAACACTTCCCTTATCATTATTAGGTAGAATAAATGCAATAAAAATGATCTTCCTACCACAATTACTATACCTATTTCAGTCTATACCGGTATATATACCAAAATATTTTTTTAAAAAATTAGACTCTAACATTACAAATTATATTTGGGACTATAAATCACATAGAATCACAAAAAAACACTTATGTAAACCAAAAGAGGTCGGGGGACTTTCACTTCCGAATTTTATGTATTATTACTGGGCAGTGCATATTAAGAATATGATTTATTGGTTGGATAGTTCTACACAACAGACAGAATGGATAAAAATGGAGAAGGAGGATTGTCATCCTTGTAATATAGGAACGATCCTCTTTTCCCCCAAAAAACTGAATAACACAATATATAAGAAGAACCCAATTATATATGGAACAATAAGAATTTGGAAACAAATAAAATTATCTTTAAAATTAAGAAATCTATCACTGTTAATGCCAATTGCGAATAACCCTTTATTTAAACCATCTCTTATTGATAAGACATATAACCAATGGGAAAGTCTCGGAATTAGAAGGATCAGGGATATGTACGAAACAGGAAACCTACTATCATTCCAACAACTACAATTAAAATTTAAATTGAAAAACAACCAATATTTTAAATATCTTCAGATTTGCGACTTTGTGAAAAAATATATACAAGGATATCAAAAAGTAACTCCTGACTTATTGGAAGAAGCAATGAATATTGAAGCTGACTCACAAAAATTAATATCCTATTTATATAATAGTATTCTAAATATAGACCTACCATCGACAGAGGTACTTAGAGAAGAGTGGGAACGGGAATTAATGATAAAAATTACGAAGGTTAAATGGGAAAAATACCTGATATATATTCACAAATGTTCAATTAATGTAAGACATAATCTAATACAATTTAAAATTGTACATAGATTATATTATTCAAAAACAAGATTGAACAAATTTTATCCAAATATATCCGCCACTTGTGATAAATGTCTAGCCCAAAAGGCAACTATAACACACTCCTTAGTTTCCTGCATAAAACTTTATAGATTTTGGAATGATATTTTTGAAATACTTACAAAATTATTCAAGACAAGAATGGAACCTAATACTGAAATGATTATATTTGGTGTATGGAAGATGGGAATAAATTGAACACATCTCAAAATCTATTCCTTAATTATGGTTTAATAATAGCAAAAAAATTAATACTTAAATTTTGGAAGGGTACATCAATACCAACGCTTAAAATGTGGATTGCAAGTATGTTGGACACTGCTCATCTTGAGGAAATGCGATTCCTCCTAATGGATAAATCAGACCAATTCATAACGAGTTGGTCTCCATTCGTCGTTTTTTTTTTTGGAATCATATGGTGTAACACAATTGTAAAAAATAACTGTTTCAGGACTGGACGAGGGTTGGTCAAGACTATAAATAATGATCTCCTTTTCTTTTCACTATTTTCTCTCTCAACTTTCTTCATTTACTCGTTTTCTTTCTTCACACACTATATATTTCACATTTTTCTATCCTTTACTATCTAACCTCTTTTTCTTATTCTCATCTTTTTTCAATGTAACAAAAAAAAAAAAAAAGAAGTTGTACATAAAATGTATTATGAAAATATATATTAGGCACTTTGGTGCCATATGACTGTGCTTACTTCTAATAAAATAAAATATAAAAAAAAAAAAAAAAAAAAAAAAAAAAAAACCAGCATCTGCAGTTCCTTCCAACACATTTGGTGTTTCTGTATCTGCAGAATCTCGTCGCGTCTTGTACAGATACCTCTCCTCTCTCCATCTCAGTTATTCTGGTTGTTGCCGAATCCTGAATCAAAAAACCCAGCACGCATTTATGGGCATTTCTGTAAGCCTTTCCCTTTGATCTAACATTATCTATAACTGCCACTTGATAGCTGTGTCGTTTTTTTTATGCCTCTAAGGGCTAACTGTGACTGCATTAATTTTTCAAATTGTTAGCCATCGCTTGTATGCTGTTATATTTTTTAAGATAATGTCCCAAACCAGCGAGTCAACATGTCATGCATTCAGACTTAATGCCAAATTAACTCACTTTAAGCAAAATCCCATCTTAATTTACCAGCATTTGAATCAACCCGTTCTCATTCAACAGCGCTAGATCTGAAATCACCCTAAACCTAAACACCGTTTCATATGATGAAAGAATGGATCGACTGGGCTTGTATTCACTGGAATTTAGAAGGATGAGAGGATACCATATCAAATTCTTAAGGGATTGGACAGGCTCGATGCAGGAAAAATGTTCCCCATGTTACATAGAAAATAGGTGCAGGAGGAGGCCATTCGGCCCTTCGAGCCAGCACCGCCATTCATTGTGATCATGGCTGATCGTCCCCAATCAATAACCCGTGCCTGCCTTCTCCCCATATCCCTCGACTCCACTAGCCCCTAGAGCTCTATCTAACTCTTGGAAACATACATTGATTTGGCCTCCACTGTGCCCTCTGTGGCAGGGAATTCCACAAATTCACAACTCTCTGGGTGAAAACGTTTTTTTTCTCACCTCAGTCCCAAATGACCTCCCCTTTATTCTAAGACTGTGTGTGGCCCCTGGTTCTGGACTCGCCCAACATTGGGAACATTTTCCCTGCATCGAGCTTGTCCAGTCCTTTTATAAGTTTCTAGATGTTAGAAAGGATTATAAGTCAGTAACACACCCTGTCCCCACCCCCACACCAACCGTTTAATTTGCCCAACGACACACAGATTCAAGATCTACCCGTAAATATTCCACAAACATTAGACCTTCGAACGGTACAGCACAGGAACAGGCCCTTAGGCCCGCAATGTTCGTGCTGTACACAACGCCAAGTTAAACTGATCGTCTCTGCCTGCATGTGATCCGTATCCCTCCATTCCCTGCACTTCCATCTGCCTGTCTACAAGCCTCTTAAACACCACTATCATATCTGCCTCCTCCACCACCCCTGGCAGCGAGTTCCAGGCACCCACCTATTCAATAATCGCCCTGCACACCTCATCTCTGTCCCTTTCACTTTAAAGCTGTGGTATTTTTTTCTTTGGGTAGGAGAATCTCCCTCTATCCCCCTCCTCCCTCCCTCCCTCTCCCCCTCCCCCCCCCCCCGTGGCCACTGAGACGGTTCCCAGACATGAAGCAGCCTTGACCCTGGCTGACCAGACAGAGGGGTCACGGGGTCAGCCAGCGCCAGACACAGGGAGGGGGGGGGAGAGTGGGGAGTGGGCTGCCCTGAGGGGTCTGGACTGGGAGAGACTGGACACCTGCGTTTACTCATTGGGGCAGACAGCGGGACTGTGGAGAGAGAGAGGGAGAGAAAAAAAGAGAGAAAGAGGAGAGAGAGAGGGAGAGGGAGAGAGGGGAGAGAGGTAAAGGAGAGGGGAGAGGGGGAGAGAGGGAGAGAGGAGAGAGGGAGAGAGAGGAGAGAGAGGGGGAGAGGGAGAGAGAGAAAGAGGTAGAGAGGGGGAGAGAGGGGAATGGAGAGAGGCAGAGAGAAAGGTAGAGGGGAGAGGGGGAGAGGGGAGAGAGGGGGGAGGGAGAGAGGGGGGGGAGGGAGGAGGGGGAGAGGGGGAGAGAGGGAGATAGGGAGAGGGAGAAATGGGGAGAGGGGGAGAGAAAGAGAGTGGAGAGAGGGGGAGAGGGGAGAGGGGAGGAGGAGAAAGAGGGGGAGAGAGGGGAGAGAGGGGGGGAGAGAGGGAGGAGGGAGAGAGGGAGAGGGGGAGAGGAGGGAGAGAGGGAGAGAGGGGGAGAGGGGAGAGGAGGGAGGGAGAGAGGGAGAGGGGGAGAGGGAGAGAGAGGATAGATAGATAGATAGATAGATAGATAGATAGATAGATAGATAGATAGATAGATAGATAGATAGATAGAGAGAGGGGATAGATAGATAGAAGGATAGATAGAGAGAGAGAGGGGGAGGGAGAGGGAGAGAGAGGGGAGAGAGGGGAGAGGAGGGGAGAGAGGGGGGAGAGAGGAGAGAGGGGAGAGGAGAGAGGGGAGAGGGAGAGAGGGAGGAGAGGGGGAGAGGGGAGGGAGGGGGGAGAGAGAGAGGTAGATATTTTGACACTATCACAGTCTGCGAGAGACAGTGAACTCGTTAACCATTTAATGACCAAATAACACAATCTGAAACACTGGCCCCACTCCCTCTGTTCCCACGAACGCTCCCCTCCCCACATCACCGACACAGGCCCTTCGGCCCGTTGAGTCAGCGCCGACCACCTCTCCCGCTTTATCTTTCCTGTATTCTCGCCGACCCACCCCCCCCTCACCCCGGGGGCAATTCACAGCGAGCCAATGAACCCAACTGGGCTCCCTCTATTTCCCACCTCATCCGGCATCAACCATGATCAAAATGAATGGCAGTGCTGGCTCGAAGGGCCGAATGGCCTCCTCCTGCACCTATTGTCTATGTAACTCTCTCCTCACCAAACCTGTTGGGTGGGGTGGAGCCCGTGAGCGGGACCTCCCTCAGCAGCTTAGACACAGAAACATAGACAATAGGAGGCGGACAAAAGTGCTGGAGAAACTCAGCGGGTGCAGCAACGAAGGAAATAGGCAACGTTTCGGGCCAAAACCCTTCTTCAGACTGATGCAGGATGTAGGTTTGAAGAAGGGTCTCGACCCAAAACGTCGCCTATTTCCTTCGCTCCACAGATGCTGCTGCACCCGCTGAGTTTCTCCAGCACTTTTGTCTACCTTTGATTTTCCAGCATCTGCAGTTCCTTCTTGAACATAGATAATGGGTGCAGGAGTGGAGGCCATTCGGCCCTTCCAGCCAGCACCGCCATTCAATATGATCATGGCTGATCATCCACAATCAGTACCCCGTTCCTTCTTACTTCCCATATCCCTTGATTCCGTTAGCCCTAAGAGCTAAATCTAACTCTCTCTTGAAAACATCCAGAGAATCGGCCTCCACTGCCCTCTGTGGCAGAGAGTTCCACAGATTCACACAACTCTCTGGGTGAAAAATGTTTTTCCCCGTCTTATCATTACACAAGGGCCTTATTCTCCTCCTGGGCCAGACAGGTCCCATGATCAGGCCTCTCCCCCCCACTAGGCCCCTTCTTCCACCCGTCACCTTGGCAACGGCCCATGGAGCTAAGGAGGCCTTGGGTGCTATCGGAGCCTGGTGTCGGAGGGAACTGCAGATGCTGGTTTAAACCGAAGATAGACTCAAAATGCTGGAGTAACTCAGCGTGACGGGCAGCATCTCTGGAGAGCAGGAATAGATGCCCTTCCTCAGGCTCAAACAGTCTCGGCCTGAAACGTCACCCATGCCTGTCCCGCTATCTTGAGTTTTAGTTTAATTTACTATATAGATACAACGTGGAAACAGGCCCTTCGGCCCATCGATCCCTGCACGTTCACACTATCCTACACACACTGGGGACAATTTACACCTCCTCAGAAGATTGAGGGGGGATCTTATAGAAACTTACAAAATTCTTAAGGGGTTGGACAGGCTAGATGCAGGAAGATTGTTCCCGATGTTGGGGAAGTCCAGAACAAGGGGCCACACAGTTTAAGGATAAGAGGGAAGTCTTTTAGGACCTAGATGAGAAAAACATTTTCCACACAGAGAGTGGTGAATCTGTGGAATTCCCTGCCACAGAAGGTAGTTGAGGCCACACAGTCCATTGGATATATTTAAGAGGGAGTTAGATGTGGCCCTTGTGGCTAAAGGGATCAGGGGGTATGGAGAGAAGGCAGGTATGGGATACTGAGTTGGATGATCAGCCATGATCATATTGAATGGCGAATGGTGCAGGCTCGAAGGGCCGAATGGCCTCTACTCCTGCACCTATTGTCTATGTTTCTATGTTACACTTATATTAACTCACAAACCTGGTACGTCTTTGGAGTGTGGGAAGAAACCGAAGATCTGAGAGAAAACCCACGCAGGTCACGGGGAGAACGTGCAAACTCCGTACAGACAGCACCCGCAGTCAGGATCGAACCCGGGTCTCTGGCGCTGTGAGGCAGTAACTCTACCGCTGGGCCGCCGTGATGCCTGTAAAAGAAAATTGGAAGACCAGAAAGGCTGGGATTATTTTCTTTGGAACAAAGGTGGCTGAGAGGAGATTTAATTGAAGCGTGTAGAATTACCGGAGATGGCGTGGGGGCAAACGTATCAATTTCCCTCGGCAGAGATCAGTAAATAGGTGGAGATTGGAAGGATTTCAGAGATTGGGGTGTGGGTGTGGTGTGTGGAACGAGCTGCCGGAGGAGGAAGTTGAGGCAGATACTATCAAGTAACAATTGGAGAGAAACAAACAGAAACAGGCCCTTCGGCCCAACTTGGCCATGCCGTCCAAAATGCCCCGTTAAACCCCCAATGCCTGCCACCAAACTCTTCTCCGGATCGAACAACGGGACGAGAAGAAGGACAAAACCACCTCGTTTTTCCAAAGCATCCATTTTTTTAATTCAG
This sequence comes from Leucoraja erinaceus, assembly GCF_028641065.1. Taxonomy (NCBI): domain Eukaryota; kingdom Metazoa; phylum Chordata; class Chondrichthyes; order Rajiformes; family Rajidae; genus Leucoraja; species Leucoraja erinaceus. The sequence goes on from NC_073414.1 coordinate 2,153,947, forward strand.
ATACAGGAAATGCAACGTTATAAAATCCATTAAAAACATTATTTTTTTGTCCAAAAACGTGGGCTTAAAGAGTATTTTTATAAAATACCGACCCTTGCAACCGAACCCTGGTGCTATGTGTCCGCGTGGGATTTTCAACCAGCCACTAATCTCTCATCAGGCCAAACGCTACCAAAATAAAACGCATTTCTACGGCTGCACGTTTGTTTGCTCCTCTTGTTGGCCAAGCGCGTGCGCTCGGCAAGTGCTTTTTCCGAAGATCCGACACAAAAAGCTGGAGTAACTCAGCGGGACAGGCAGCAGCGTCTCTGGAGAGAAGGAACGGGCCCTCAGACAGTTTGAAGAAGGGTCTCGACCCGAAACGCCACCCATTCCCTTTATCTCCAGAGATGCTGCCTGTCTGTGGAATTCTCAGCCTCAGAGGCCGGTTCTCTGCATGCTTTCAAGAGAGATAGATAAGGCTCTTAAAAATATGCATTTCGTTGTCTCTGTACTGTACACTGACAATGACAATTAAAATTGAATCTGAATCTGAATCTGAAATAGCAGTCAGGGGATATGGGGAGAAGGCAGGAACGGGGTACTGATTGGGGATGATCAGCCATGATCACATTGAATGGTGGTGCTGTCTCGAAGGGCCGAATGGCCTACTTCTGCACCTATTGTCTATTGTCCCGCTGAGTTACTCCAGCATGTTGCGTCTATCTTCTGTGTAAACCGGCATCTGCAGTTCCTTCCGACACAAGTGCTTTGTTGATGCAAGAAACAGTAAAACCAATCTGTACAAAGTGTGATCCCAACACGATGAAACCACCACCTAACTATTTTTTTGGGTCACTTTAATTGAACTCCCAACCTCCCCCCCCCCCTCATCCCCCCCACTCCCACCATCTGAATAAAGGAGAGGGATATAACACTTTTTTTTTTTTAGTCTACCGGTGAGGAGGCAGACGGGGGTCTTGGTTTAAACGACCAGAGACGGTTCCTGGGGCAGAGCGACGTTTCCCAAGCTCTGCAGCAGAGGGGAGGTTGGCCTGGAGAAGATGTGCATGGAAAAAGGGTGGGGGGTGGGGGGGGAGAGGGGGGGTGAGGAGAGGAGGGGGGGGGGAGGGAGGAGGGGAAGAGGAGGGGGAGAGGAGATGGGGGGAGAGGAGAAGGGGGGAGAGGAGGAGAGGGGGGGGAAGAGAAGAGGGAGGGGAGGGAGAGGAGAGGAGAGGAGAGGAGGGAGGAGGGGGGGAGAGGGAGGGGGGGAGAGGAGAAGGGGGGGAGGGAAAGAAGGGGGGGAGAGGGAAGGGGGGAGAGAGAGGAGGAAGCGAGGAAGGGGAGGGAGGAGAGAGGAGGGGGGAGAGAGAGAAGAGAAGGAGAGAGGACAGGGGGGAGAGAGGAGAAGGGGGGAGAGGGGGGAGAGGAGAAGGGGGGAGAGGAGAGAGGGAGAGGAGAGGAGAGGGGGAGAGGAGAGGGGGAGAGGAGAGGAGCAGGGAGGAGAGGAGAGGAGGAGGGGACGAGGGGGGAGAGGGAGGAGAGGGGGGGAGGGGAGGAGGGGGGAGGGAGAGGGGAGGGAGGAGGGGAGAGAGAGAGAGGGGAGGAGAGGAGAGGAGGGGGGAGAGGGAGAGGGGGGGAGGGGGAGGGGAGGGAGAAAGGGGGAATGAGAGGGGAGAGAAGGGGAGAGAGAAGGGGAGAGGGAGAAGGGGAGAAAGAGGGAAGGGGAGAGAGGGGGGAGAGGAGAGGAGGGGAAGGGGGAGAGGGAGAAGGGGGGAGAGGAGGGGAGAGGAGAAGAGAGGAGGGAGGGAGGAGAGGAGGGGAGAGGAGAGAGGAGAGAGAGAGGAGTGGGGGAAGAGGGGAGGGGGGGGGAGAGAGGAAGGGGGGGGAGAGGCAGAGGGAGGGGGGAGAGGAGAGGAGAGAGAGGAAGAAGGGGGAGAGGAGAGGGGGGGAGAGGAGAAGGAGAGGGAGGGAGGGAGAGGAGAGGGGGAGGGGGAAGGGGGGGGGAGAGGAGGGGGAGAGGAGGAGAAGGGGGGAGGGGGGAGAGAGGAGGGGAGGAGGGACGGGAGGGGGGGGGAGAGGAGTGGGGGGGAGAGGAGGAGAGGGGGAGAGGAGAGGGGGGGGAGAGGAGAGAGGGGGAGAGGAGAAGGGGGGAGAGGAGAGAGAGAGGAGGGAGAGGAGGAGGGGGAGAGGAGGGGGAGAAGGAGGGAGAGGAGGAGGGGGAGAGGAGAGGGGGGGGAGAGGAGAAGAGGGGGGGGAGAGGAGGGAAGAAGAGGGGAGGAGGGAGAGGGAGGAAGGAGGAGAGGAGGAGGGGAGGAGAGGAGGGAGGAGGAAGGGGGGGGAGGAGGGGAGAGGGGGGAGAGGGGAGAGAAGAGGCGAGAAGAGGAGGGAGAGGAGATGGGGGGAGGGGAGAAGGGGGGGAGGGAGAGGAGAGGGAGGAGAAGGAGGAGGGAGAAGAGGGGAGAGGAGGTGGGGGAGGGGGAGAGGAGAGGGCGGAGAGGAGGGGAGAGGAATGGGGGAGGGCAGTGAGGGGGGGAGGAGAGGTGGGAGGAGATGGGGGGGGTGGAGGGGAGGAAGAGGGGGGGAGGAGAGGAGAGGCAGAGGGGGAGGAAGAGGAGGGGAGGTGAGGAGAAGAGAGGAGGAAGAGGAGGGGGAGGCAGGGGAGGAGCAGTGGATCTGACCGCCTATCGCAGACCTCACCACACGCGTGCATCTCGAGTATGCCTTTCTGTAAACCCAAGCCTTCCCGTAAATCCGGGGTGGACAGTCAATGCTCACCCCACCCTGACACCTCTCTATTCTCCTCCACCCCACAAAGAATCCTCTAATAAACATTGCCTCGAGAAACCCTGATGATTCAAAACACAAACATCCCAATATCGTGACACAGTTTTAAACAGATAAGTATCTACCTGGCAACAAAAAAAAAATATTGTACAGTTTTACTGCTATTTTAGATCCCCTGAACATGCCAGTTTTGTAATTAATTCACAATATCCAGACATTAATACCACATTTTAAAACACACTCTCTGCCTCCCCCCCCACCCCCACCCCACCCCCACCACAAAGCCTCTATGTCCGACAGACTTAGACCCAGCCTGGGTTATCAGAGAGAGACACTGGAGGCTAAGAAGAGAACAAAGGTTGTACAAAACCACGCCCTGACCCTCCAGAAGGAAAGGAATGGCTCCATGCCCTGTACAAAATACACAAATATCTTAATTTAAAAATTAAACGCAAGCTGGAGGAAAGGAGACCTGGTCTCTTACAAGTTCACACTCGTGCTTGAAGGGCCATGGGTACCACTAGGCCTCTGGCCTGGACAGAAGCATGGACTGTCCGCGCTCCCACCTCACCCAGGCCTCAACCAGCGAGCTGGTCAGTCCCCCAGACCCTATAGGCCACAGGGCCCAGAAACGCTGCTCCTCCCCACAGGCCCTAGGCCTAGTAATTTCCGACAGGCCCCGAGGCCTGGTCTCACCCCACGGCCCCCACACTTGCTTATTTTCTCCATCCTCTCCCCAAACCTGAGGCCTACCTGTTTCCCTCCCCCCCTACAATCTGTGGAGTTAGCAACAGGCAAAGCCTGGGGCCTGTGGGGAGACATTAAGCCTGTGGAGAGAGACTAGGCCTTGGGCCTGTAGGGAGAGACTAGGCCTGGGGTCTGTGGGGAGAGACTAGGCCTAGGGCCTATGGGGAGAGACTAAGCCTGTGGAGAGAGACTAGGCCTGGGGGGGACTAGGCCTGTGGGGAGAGACTAGGCCTGGGGAGAGACTAGGCCTGGGGCCTATGGGGAGAGACTAGGCCTGGGGCCTGTGGGGAGAGTCTAGGCCTGGGGCCTGTGAAGAGAGACTAGGCCTGGGGCCTGAGGGGAAACATGAGGCCTGGGGCCTAGCATCACGGTTTTGGGCCTTGTGTGTGTGTGTGTGGGGTTGTGGGGGAGCAGGGCACTGCAGCGTTGCCACGCAGAGTAGCTGAGCCTCTGTACGTGCGACCAACAGGCCCTTCCTCAGTCGGGTATTTAAGACTCGAGTCACGGGCCCTCGGAGCCCATTAGCCCTCAACGTCCCGCGGCATTCGAGGCTTCCTGAGTTGAGGGGGGCGCTGGTAGAACGCAGGTCCTCGACCTGAAACTTTCCATTAGCAAGTCCTGCTGAAGGCCTAACAATCTCGTCCCTGAACTTTGACCCACGGTTTCCGGGGCTGTAGAGAAAGTCCCGACATCCACAGGCCTTGCTCGGTGGAGGTGCTTCCTGAGTTATGCTCCTGAACAGTCTGGTTATAGTCTCTGGGCTCCAGAGATGAGGAGAGGTTGCAGGCGACTGTGGTCGGTGCTGGCAGATCAGTGCAACTGGCCAAAGTTTCACAAGGACCAGGCGGGTGGGATTAACGGCAGTGCGGCCTCCATCTTCCCACAACTCACCCGATCCTGATACAGCCCTTACAACAACCCCACCTCCCTCCTGCAGTGCGTGGCATCAGGCAAACCTCTGGGGACCTTCCAGACTCGTCTGAGTCACTAGGTCTGGGGGGAGAGTCCCGGGGGGGAGAGAGGGGGAGGAGTAGAGGGGGAGAGGGAGAGGGAGGGGAAGGGAGGGGGGAAGAGAGGGAGAGGGGGGAGAGGGAGGGAGAGGGGGGGGAGAAGAGAGGGAGGGGGAGAGGAGAGGGGGAGGGGGTAGTGAGGAGGGGAGGGGTAGAGAGGGAGGGGAGGAGAGGGGGAGAGGGGGGGGGGAGAGAGGGAGGGGGAGAGAGAGTGAGGGGGAGGGGAGGGGGAGAGGGGGAGGGGAGAGGAAGTGGGGAGAGAGGGGGGAGAGGGAGAGGGGAGAGAGAGAGGGGAGAGTGAGGGGGAGAAAGGGAGGGAGAGGGAGGGAGAGGGGGAGAGAGAGGGATGGAAGGGTGGGAGGGGTTTTGGATGGGGAGATGGGAGAGGGGAGGGGGGGGAGAGGGAGGGAGGGGAGAGAGAGGGTAGGGAGGGGCAGAGGAGGGGGGGGGGGAGAGGAGAGAGAGAGGGGGAGAGAGAGGGAGAGGGGGAGGGGGAGGGGGAGAGGGAGGGGGAGAGAGAGGGAGGGGAGAGAGAGGGAGGGGGAGAGAGGAAGGGAGGGGAGAGGTGAGTGGGGTAGGGAGGGGAGGGGGGGGAGAGGGAGAGAGGGGAAAGAGGGACTGAGAGGGGAGGAGAGGGAGGGAAGGGGAGAGTAAAGGGGGGGGTCGGGAGGGGGAAAGTGAGAGATGGGAGGGTGGAGAGGGTTGATGGGATGGTGGAGATGGGGAAAGAGGGGGACAGTGAGGGGGAGAGGTGGGAAGGGGGAGGGAGAGTGAGGGGGTGAGGGGGGTACCCCCTAGCTTGTGAGGGGCGTATCTGTGTAGCTGGGGCTGACTGTGTAGTTTCTTGATGTGCTTCTCCAGGGTGCTGTAGATGCTGAAGGGAATGTCGCAGGTGTGGCAGCGATAGACCTCACGCCCGGGCTGCACGTGTGTCTTCATGTGACGGGTCAGTTTGCTGCTCTGGGTGCATGCGTAGGCGCAGAGCTGGCAGCGGTACGGCCTCTCGCCGGTGTGGCTGCGTCGGTGAACCGTCAGGTTGCTGGCGTTGCGGAAAACCTTGCCGCAGAACTCGCAGGAGTTGCGGCGTCGGCCTAGGCCCGGCCCGGAGCCTGGGCCTTGCCTGGGGCCCCCTGCCCAGCGGCCCTCCTCCCCGGCCGGGCGCTTGGGCGTGCTGTGGCCGCTGGCGGTGCCGCTGTCGGCAGAGACGTCGCGGGGAGGGGTGGACGAGCAGGAGCCCCCGTTCTCGGAGGCCGGAGAGGCCCGGGGGGCCGGGGAGGACGAGGAGGGAGGGGCCAGCGGGAGGCCCCGGGAGGCCGCGCAGTCCGCCAGCCAGCGGGAGTAGAAGTTGGGACCCGCCTCGTCCGGAGTTTGCCCCGGCTCGGCCTTGATGGGCCCTCGCGCTGGCGGTGGGCCTAGAGGCCTCTTGACGTGCCGTCCGAAGCCGTTGGCCAGGACTGGAGCCCGGAGTGAGGAGCCAGGCCTCTCCACCTCACCGTTGGCCAAGCTAGGGGCCCGGGGTGATGAGCAAGGCCCGTCGGCCTCACCATTGGGCAAGCCAGGGGCCCCAGGAGAGGAGCCAGGCCTCTCGGCCTCCCCCGTTGTCGTGGAGACGGTCGGACTCGTTCCCCTCGCAGTCAGACGTCTCAGTTGCTTCCTCCGGCTGTTGTTCCTCCTCCACGTCTGGCTCCACCTTCAGCCCTTTCACCTGCGGAGAGACAGAGGTGGCAAACGTTAGCGGGGTTGGGGGGGTGCAGAGAGGCCATTCAGGCCGATAAGGCCTGCATGCTGGTGCTGACCCCATTGGACAAACATTGTGGGCTGAAGGACCTATTCCTCAGCTGCATTATTCCATGTTCTATCCCCAATAATAGAACATAGAGCATTGAAGAGAACAGCGTGGAAACAGGCCCTTTGGCCCACAATGTCTGTGAGAAATACCTTCTCCTCCCCTCTCTTATCTGAAGTTTAAACTAAACTAAAATAAATAGCAATACTTTCCCTGCTTTAGCATCTTCTGCTCAGTAGGAATTACAGTAATTGTAATCCAGAACCAGGGGCCACACAGTTTAAGAATAAGGGGTAAGCCATTTAGAACGGAGACAAGGAAACACTTTTTCTCACAGAGAGTGGTGAGTCTGTGGAATTCTCTGCCTCAGAGGGCGGTGGAGGCCGGTTCTCTGGATGCTTTCAAGAGAGAGCTAGATAGGGCTCTTAAAAATAGCGGAGTCAGGGGATATGGTGAGAAGGCAGGAACGGGGTACTGATTGTGGATGATCAGCCATGATCACATTGAATGGCGGTGCTGGCTTGAAGGGCCGAATGGCCCACTATTGCACCTATTGTCTATTGTAATCCTAACCTGTGATCAGTCCTGAACTACTATCTACCTCATTGGGGACACTCGGACTGTCTTTGATCAGATGTTAAAGCAGAGATAGATAGATTCTTGATTAGTACGGGCGTCAGGGGTTATGGGGAGAAGGCAGGAGAATGGGGTTGGGAGGGAGAGATAGATCAGCCATGATTGAATGGCGGAGTAGACTTGATGGGCCGAATGGCCTAATTCTACTCCTATCACTTATGACCTTATGACTTTATTTTGCTCTAAACATTATTCCCTTTATCATGTATCTGTACACTGTGAACGGCTCGATTGTAATGTGTAGGAAGGAACTGCAGATGCTGGTTTAATGCAAAGATAGGCACAAAAAGCTGGAGTAACTCAGCGGGACAGGCAGCATCTCTGGAGAAAAAGGAATGGGTGACGTTTAGGGTTGAGGCCAGTTCATTGGCTATATTTAAGAGGGAGTTAGATGTGGCCCTTGTGGCCAAGGGGATCAGAGGGTATGGAGAGAAGGCAGGTATGGGATACTGAGTTGGATGATCAGCCATGATCATATTGAATGGCGGTGCAGGCTCGAAGGGCCGAATGGCCTACTCCTGCACCTAATTTCTATGTTTCTATGTTTCAGATTTGACTGTAATCATGCCTTGTCCAGTCTTTCCCCTGACTGGATAACACGGGGTACTGATTGGGGATGATCAGCCATGATCACATTGAATGGCGGTGCTGGCTCAAAGGGCCGAATGGCCTCCTCCTGCGCGCTTCTGTACGCATGACAATCTCGCTGAGTGGTGAATCTGTGGAATTCTCTGCCACAGAAAGTAGTTGAGGCCACAGTTCATTGGCTATATTTAAGAGGGAGTTAGATGTGGCCCTTGTGGCTAAAGGGATCAGGGGGTATGGAGAGAAGGCAGGTACATAGAAACATAGAAAATAGGTGCAGGAGTAGAGGCCATTTGGCCCTTCGAGCCTGCACCGCCATTCAATATGATCATGGCTGATCATCCAACTCAGTATCCTGTACCTGCCTTCTCTCCATACCCCCTGATCCCTTTAGCCACAAGGGCCACATCTAACTCCCTCTTAAATATAGACAATGAACTGACCACAACTACCTTCTGTGGCAGAGAATTCCACAGATTCACCACTCTCTGTGTGAAAAATGTTTTCCTCATCTCGGTCCTAAAAGATTTCCCCTTTATCCTTAAACTGTGTGACCCCATTGTTCTGGACTTCCCCAACATCGGGAACAATCTTCCTGCCACAGAAGGTAGTTGTGGCCACAGTTCATTTGCTATATTTAAGAGGGAGTTAGATGTGGCCCTTGTGGCTAAAGGGATCAGGGGGTATGGAGAGAAGGCAGGGATGGGATACTGAGTTGGATGATCAGCCATGATCATATTGAATGGCGGTGCAGGCTCGAAGGGCCGAATGGCCTCTACTCCTGCCCCTATTTTTCTATGTTTTGTGTCTCGGAGCTGGAATATATTTTACCTTCAAGCCCATCTCTTCCTGGGAGGTGATGGCTGGACTGACGCTTGTGTCCTGCTGGCCTCCTGCGTACCTCCGGCGATGGGGCACTGGTCCTTTCAGGTTTGCCCTGTTTGCGGAGGTAAGAGGCCAACCATTGAAGAGGCCGGCGTGAGTCTTCATGTGTCTCTTGAGCTTGCTGGACTGGCTGCAGGCGTGCTCACACAAGGGGCAGCGATAGGGTTTCTCCCCGGTGTGGCTTCGACGGTGCACCACTAAGTTGCTGGGGAACTTGAAGGTCTTCCCGCAAAACTCGCAGTCCTTGCTCCGGCCGTGCGGTGACCGCTGGCGGGCCCCTCCCCCGCCCCCCCGGCCCGGACCTCCGGCCAGAGTCCGCAGCCTCCGCGAGAAGTCGGGCAGCCCGCGGCCGGAGGGGCCCGTGTCCTCCGACCCGCTGTCGCTCTGCTCCGGGCCCCCGTGTTGGGGAGGGGCGAAGAAGGGGGTCCCTGGGTGTCGGGGGACCGGGAAGTGAGCCCCCCCGTCCCGAGGGGGGGAGGAGGAGGAGGAGGGGGGGCGGTGGTGGTGGTGGTGGTGGTCTTCAGCGCTGAGGGTCGGAGGGGAATCGCACTGGTCCATCTCCAGGAAGATGTGAAGACCATGGTGGTACTGGGCATGTTGTAGCAAGTCCCAGGCACTGGAGAACGGTTCCTTGCAGGAGGTGCAGATGTAACAACTGGGTTCCATCTCATCTGTGGGGCGGGAGAGAGAGAGGGCAGGGGTTAGAACAGCAGCCAACATTAATAGCCAAAGACAATAGGTGCAGTAGCAGGGCATTCGGCCCTTCGAGCCAGCTCCGCCATTCAATGTGATCATGGCTGATCATCCCCAATCAGTACCCCGTTCCTGCCTTCTCCCCATATCCCCTGCCTTCTACCGACACCTATTCCTTCTCTCCGGAGATGCTGCCTGACCCGCTGAGTTACCCCAGCATTTGGTGCCTATCTCCACAACTACTAGAAACATAGAAAATAGGTGCAGGAGTAGGCCATTCGGCCCTGCACCGCCATTCGACATGATCATGGCTGATCATCCAACTCAGTATCCTGTACCTGCCTTCTCTCCATACCTCCTGATTTCTTTAGCCACAAAGGCCACATCTAACTCCCTCTTAAATATAGCCAATGAACTGTGGCCTCAACTACCTTCTGTGGCAGAGAATTCCACAGATTCACCACTCTCTGTGTAAAAAATGATTTTCTCATCTCAGTCCTAAAAGACTTCCCTCTTATCCTTAAACTGTGACCCCTAGTTCTGGACTTCCCCAACACCGGGAACAATCTTCCTGCATCTAGCCTGTCCAAACCCTTAAGAATTTTGTATGTTTCTATAAGATCCCCCCTCAATCTTCTGAATTCTAGCGTGTACAAGCCGAGTCTATCCAGTCTTTCTTCATATGAAAGTCCTGACATCCCAGGAATCAGTCTGGTGAACCTTCTCTGTACTCCCTCTGTGGGAAGAATGTCTTTCCTCAGAATAGGAGAGCAAACCTGTACGCAATACTCCAGGTGTGGTCTCACCAAGACCCTGTGCAACTGCAGTAGAACCTCCCTGCTCCTATACTCAAACTGTTATCATCTGCTTTTGCATCTGACTGATGGAGGACATTTTATAACACTGGTACATTTTAGGCCACTGGTACGTTGCATAACGTGGTTACTGAATGGGCAATGTTTGCTCTTTATCTGATGATAATGTTTGATATAACTATTAATATGTTACACCTGCCATGTCTGTGGCTTCCTGTCTCGAAAAACACTTCCTCCTTAGTGCGTTTTTTTTAAATCGCAGTTTTTCCCGGTGCAAGACAAACATGCGCCTCTTGATGGTTTGGTGGTTTGCATTCTTGCCTCGGGGGGGTCAGGCCCCAAAACACTAGATTGGAGCACCGACCTCCAGGCCCAGAGTCGGAGGGACTAACGGCACTGGCAGGCAGTTCTCCCACACCCAGTCTCCTGAGGTCCCGGCCATTCACTCGACATTTACCACCAGAATTTGGCTTCTCAAAATGCATTAGTGTTTGAGCCTTGGTTGATTATTGGTGCAGTGCAAAGCTTCTAGTCTGCTTACCCACCACACCACCTCTAAGCTCAGGGGTGACTGTGCCTTTGCGGTTGCAGCTCCTAGACTGTGGAACAGCATCCCCCTTCCCATCAGAACTGCCCCCTCCATCGACTCCTTTAAGTCGAGACCAAAAACTCATCTCTACTCCCAAGCCTTTCCTGACGTCCTCTGAGGGAGGGCTACATGTATGTAGTGATGTTTGTATTTAATCTATGAACCAATGCTGTTTGTTATACTATTCTTATACCAATGTAAAGCACTTTGGCCAACGAGAGTTGTTTTTTACATGTTCTTGGTTGTTGGTGCTATATAAATGTTCTTTGACTTGACTAGTCCAAACAGATCAGATATACCAAACATAGATCCAATCAAGTCAAACTTAAGTACACAGAAACATAGACAATAGGTGCAGAAATAGGTCATTCGAGCCAGTACCGCCATTCAATATGATCATGGCTGATCATCCAGAATCAGTGCCCCGTTCCTGCTTTTTCCCCCCATATCCCTTGATTCCATTAGCGATACAATGTGTACAATAGGTAGAGCAAAGGGGAAGATACAGAGTGCAGAATATAGTTCTCAGCATTGTAGCGCATCAGTTCCAGACACAAAGTCCAATGTCCGCAATGGGGTAGAGGTGAATTGGACAGTAGCCTAGCTTATCCTGACATCCCTCACACTTGAAAAGACACAGAGTGCTGGAGTAACTCAGCGGGTCAGGCAACATCTGTGGAGAACATGTATAGGTGACGTTTCACAGAGTGCTGGAGTAACTCAGCGGGTCAGGCAGCATCTGTGGGGGAACATGGATAGGTGACGTTTCACAGAGTGCTGGAGTAACTCAGCGGGTCAGGCAGCATCTGTGGAGAACATGGATAGGTGACGTTTCACAGAGTGCTGGAGTAACTCAGCGGGTCAGGCAGCATCTGTGGGGAACATGGATAGGTGACGTTTCACAGAGTGCTGGAGTAACTCAGCGGGTCAGGCAGCATCTGTGGAGAACATGGATAGGTGACGTTTCACAGAGTGCTGGAGTAATTCAGCAGGTCAGGCAGCATCTGTGGGGAACATGGATAGGTGACGTTTCACAGAGTGCTGGAGTAACTCAGTGGGTCAGGCAGCATCTGTGGAGAACATGGATAGGTGACATTTCAGGTTGAGGCCCTTCTTCAGACTGATTGATGTGCGGGTGGGCGGGGAGAAAGCTGGAACATCTGTGTGCCTTCGTGCATTGATTGGGTTCAGGGTAGCGATGGAATGAGATACAAGGAATTGCAGAGGCAGTTTTGCAAAAGGAAAAAGACACAAAGTGCTGGAGTAACACAGCGGGTTGATGGGAATGTGTGGACAGGTTGCTCTATGAGCCAGCATGGACTAGACGGGCTGAAGAAACCTTCTCCAATGTCACAAAGGAACATGGTAAACAGTGTGGACTTGCTAAACCTGCCTGGTCCTGGCAGCGTACCAACTTCATTGGGACTTTCCCCACCTTCAACGGCCACATATTTATGTACAATGACTTGGGCGAGTTTTGTTTAGTTTAGTTTAGAGAAACAGCGCTGAAACAGGCCCTTCGGCCCACCGAGTCCGTGCCGACCAGCGATCCCCGCACATTAACACACACTGGGGACAATTTGCACACACACCAAGCCAATTAACCTACAAACCTGTACGTCTTTGGAGCGTGGGAGGAAACTGAAGATCTCAGAGAAAACCCACGCAGGTCACGGGGAGAACGTGCAAACTCCGTACAGACAGCGCCCGCAGTCAGGATCGAACCCAGGTCTCCGACGCTGTAGGGCAGCAGCTCTACCCACTGCACCACCATGTACGGTGAGTTTGTAGGCGAGACCTCGGTGGTGCAGCGGGTAGAGCTGCTGCCTCACGGCGCCGGAGACCCAGGTTCGATCCTGGCCAAGGGTGCTGTCTGTACGGAGTTTGCACGTTCTCCCCGTGACCTGTGTGGGTTTTCTCCGGGTGCTCTGGTTTCCTCCCACACTCCGAAGACGTACAGGTTTGAAGGCTGATTGGCTTGTTTAAAATTTGTTTTGTGTGTGTGTGTGTGTGTGTGTGTGTGTGTGTGTGTGTGTGTGTGTGTGTGTGTGTGTGTGTGTGTGTGTGTGTGTGTGTGTGTGTGTGTGTGTGTGTGTGTGTGTGTGTGTGTGTGTGTGGTGTGTGTGTGTATATGCGTGTGCGTGTTAGTGTGTTAGTGTGCGGGGATCGCTGGTCGGTGCAGACCCGGTGGGCCGAAGGGCCTGTTTCCGCACTGCACCTCTAAACTAAACGAAACAAAACTAAGATGGCGTTGGTGGCTGTTTTATGTTACAGTGGAACAAGGATCAGGTGCAAAGCTGGGCGGAGTAATAGCAGATGGAATTTAATCCACGGCAGCATGTCCAGGTACATCGCAGCACAGTACAGCACTGGAACAGGCCCTTCGGCCCTCAATGTCCTTGCCGAACTTGACGTCAAGTTAAACTCGAGTCCTGGTAACATCCTCGTAAATCTTCACTGCACTCTTTCCAGCTAATGCCCCTGTCCCACTTAGGAAACCTGAACGGAAACCTCTGGAGACTTTGCGCCCCACCCAAGGTTTCCATGCGGTTCCCAGAGGTTGCAGGTGGTTGCCGGAGGTTGCAGGTAGTGGAAACAGGTAGGGAGACTGACAAAAACCTCTGGGAACCTCACGGAAACCTTGGGTGGGCACAAAGTCTCCAGTGGTTTCCGTTCAGGTTTCCTAAGTGGGACAGGGGCATTAGACATCCTCCCTAGTTCTCCGACTAGTTTCACTGGCCTCCCGATTAAATATTATCAATTGTACGCCTCGTTCTCACCTTCCCCATATCTAACAATTAAACATTCTAAATTTTCCTTGAACATGGTCCTCTTTGATCTGTCGTTTTCACACCTTACCAGGGTTGCCAAGTGGCCCATATTAGCCAGGACATCCCGTATATCGGGCTAAATTGGTTTGTCCCATACGGGATGACCCTTGTCCCGGATTTGAATGCTTCCACTCGGGTCGAGGGGGCTGTCGGGCCGGAGTGCCGCGTCTGGCCCCGCCTCACCCGTCCCGACGTAGTGCAGCCCATGGAGTGCAGCAGCAGCACCTCGCCTGTTGGTCGGTCGGCAGCCCGGCCGGCTGTCCAACATTTGGATCTTTGCTTACCACCGACACTACCACCACCCCTTCTCATGGTCGATCATCGGTTCACGAGTTGGATGCGGTGCCAGACTTTGCGTGCAGCAGAAGACAAAGCCCAGTCGGCGGGCCAGCTGAGAAGTTTTGGTCCAGGCCACGCGATGTCGCGCGCAAAGTCCAGCGCCCGGGCCAAAACCCCTCAGCTGGCCCGCCAGCTGGGCTTTGTGTGCGGTCCAGCACCCGGGCCAACTCATCATTCACCCAGCCACGGCCCAGTCGGTCAACGAACTGCCGTCGGGAATATGTCCCTTATTTTGACCGTTTGTCCCTTATTTGCGAGTGAGAACGTTGGCAACCCTGGTCTTGACTCGAAACGTCACCCATCCCTTCTCTCCAGAGATGCTGTCCGGCCCGCTGAGTTACACCAGCTTTTTGTGCCTATAAGTCTCCCTCTCCCCTCACTCTCAGTCTGAAGAAGAGTCTCGACCCAAAAACGTCACCCATTCCTTCTCTCTGCCAGTCCCCACTGAGTTACTCCAGCATTTTGTGTTTATCTTCGGTATAAACCAGCACCTGCAGTTCCTTCCAACACAATACCCCAAATGCGGCCTCACCAACCAGCCTTCCTTGTGTTAATTTTTTTTGCTTATAGAAGCACTCTGTGATCCTGAAACAAGTGAATCTTCCAATCTGTCAATGCTCTCTGGGTTTTAAGGGTAAGGACGTTACTGTAGGAACCCTAAGGGTATTCCGATGATAAATCCCAGCTCATCAAATGAATATTCAACAAATAATTATCCAGCCTAATTAAAAAATGCAAATTTCACTCTCTGTCTCTCTCCGCCACAAATCCCTATCAAACTCCCCGAATGTTAATTTGGAACGATGTACATGGGATTCCACAGGGAAATATCCCTGGAATCGGAGCAGGGAGGAATATTAATGAACAGACAGCGCTTTGGGGATTTTGAGACATATGTTAATATGCAAATTGACAAAGGATTGACTGAGAGCTTCAGTTTGCACAGTGGAGTAGTGCTGGGCCTGTGCGAGATTATGGCTAGGCCCGTAACCAAGGGCAACCAGCGTGGCCTGTAACTCAAGCCCAGCAGCGGGATGCCAAGTCGAGTCTTTCTCATCCACCCCCTCACCCAACCCCCCCCCCCCCCCCCCCCCCCCCCCCCCCCCTCTTCCCAAGTCCTTGCCCCACACCCCGCTGTTAGTTCTGTGGGTGGGGAAAGGGAGGTGGTGGTGTTGTTGAGTGAATTGTGAGTCTTGACATTGACAATGGGTGCCATTGCAAGCCTGTTAAACAAGAAGCAGATAATACCAAGATAAAAACAAGATTCAGCAACACCCCAGGACTGGGGTAAATATTGTAAAGATAGATTTGTTTTTTTTTTGAGGGGGGGGGGGAAGATCACTGGATCAATGGTCTCCCATCCACTTGTCCCCTCCCCGCATCTTCTTCCACTCCATTCCTTCCTCTGGCTTCACATTTCGCACTCCCACGGTGGCGCAGCGGTAGAATTGCCGCCTTACAGCGCTTGCAGCGCCGGAGACCCAGGTTCGATCCCCACTACGGGCGCTGTCTGCACAGAGTTTGTACATTCTCCCCGTGACCTGCGTGGGTTTTCTCCGAGATCTTCGGTTTCCTCCCCACACCCCAAAGACGTACAGGTTTGTAGGCTAATTGGCTTGGTGTAAATGTAAATTGTCCCTAGTGTATGTAAATTGCCCCTAGTGGGTGTACTCCCACACTCCAAAGACATACAGGTTTGTAGGTTAATTGGTTTGGTGTACAGTATGTGTAAATTGTCCCTAGTGTGTGTAGGATAGTGTTAGTGTGCAGGGATCGCTAGTCGGTGTGAACCCGGTGGGCCGAAGGGCCTGTTTCTGTGCTGTATCTCTAAACTAAACTGAAACCTTGTATGATATCTTTTGTCTTTTCATCTCTGGCCATTGTTCAACCATCTTCCGATCAACATCCCCTTCCCCCTGTATCCACCTATCACTCTGTCTAAAAAAAAGGGTTCAGTTCATAAACATCGTCTATCCATGTCCTCCTGGGACGCTGCCTGACCCGCTGAGCTATCTGCTGTACCGACCCTCATGTGTACAAGACACAGAGGGCACGTGGACCGCATGCGGCCTACAGCGGCGGAGCTGAGAACAACACGGCCATGCTTGGCCAGGCCGACCCTGCAACGTTGCCATGACAACGGGCCTTCATGGTCAGGTCGAGATCCCTGCACCTACCACAGCTGGGACTTGGAAATGGCGCCAAAAACTAGCGACACTGTACACTGAATATGGACACAAAATGCTGGAGCAACTCGGCGGGACAGGCAGCATCTCTGGAGAGAAGAAATGGGTGACCCTCAATCTTCAGACTGAGAGTAAGGGGAGAGAGGAACTAGAGGCATGAAAGACACCACAACGCTGAGAACTATATTCTACACTCTGTATCTTCACCTTTGCTCTATTCTACGCGACGAGTCTTACTTGACTGTGTCTATGTGTAAGTATTATCTGTGCCAGCAAGGAACTACAGATGCTGGTTTAAACCAAAGATGGACTCAAAAGGCTGGAGTAACTCATCGGGTTAGGCAGCATCTCTGGAGTGACGGTTCGGGTCAGAAGAAGGGTCTCGACCCGAAATGTCACACATTCTTTCTCTCCAGAGATGCTGCCTGACCCGCTGAGTTACTCCAGCGCCTTGTGTTGTGACGTTTCGGGTCGAAACCCATGGGTAGCATGTAAACAACTAACGCTTTTCGCTGTACCTCGGTACAGGGGTAAGCCATTTAGAACAGAGATGAGGAAACAGTCTTTCACACAGAGAGATGTGAGTCTGTGGAATTCTCTGCCTCAGAGGGCGGTTCTCTGGATGCTTTCAAGAGAGAGCTAGATAGGCCTCTTAAAGATAGAGGAGTCAAGGGGATATGGGGAGAAGGCAGGAACAGGGTACTGATTGTGGATGATCAGCCATGATCACATTGAATGGCGGTGCTGGCTCGAAGGGCCAAATGGCCTCTACTCCTGCACCTATTGTCTATTGTACACAGTGACAATAATAAAATTAAGCCTTGTTGGGAGCAGGGCGCCTTTGTAATTAGGAAAGGCCAGGCAGGCAGGCAGGCGCGTACAGTCCTGCCCTTCAAAAGCTTGGCACCCACTTCCTCACCGCCCGCCCACAACTGATGCTTCCCCTAATAAACCTGTTCGGTTTTATCTCTCAGCTTGCCCTGGAACGATTCCAGGGCCCGTAAGGTTAAAGGCGTGTCGGCCAAGGACTGGTTTGGACAGGTTTCCCTTGGTGACAATAAGCCATTGCCAGCGTTTGGTGGTGTGAGCGTGTGAGACCTTGGCAACTGGGAGCGGCCCCTCGAAATCAAGCACCCCCTCTCTCCCTCCCCCTCCTTCTCTATCTCTCTCTCTCTGTCTCTCCTCCCTCTCTTTCCTCTTTCTCTCCCCTAGCTCTCCTCCCCCTCCCTCTCTCCCCCCCCTCTCTCACACAAGAGCCAGTGGGAAACAAATAAAGGGTGGGTGGGGTGGGGGGAAACCGAAACCAACATTCTTAAATGTTGCAGAGACCAAGTTGTCCCCTCTTCCCTCTTCATTTTAAGCCTCCCCCCCAAAACAAGCACCACTAGGCCCAGGGCCGGTTACCCTGGCGATCGCAGGCCTCCTCCCGGGGAGGCAGAGACAGGCCCAGCGAGGTTTAACGAACTGGCAGCTCACGGTAAAATCAGAAGTTTCTTTCTGCAGATGTGCCATTTGAATATTCACTTCCTCCTTTGGGCCAAAGGGTTTTTTTTCCTCTCTCTCTCTCTCTTTCTCTCTCTCTCACTCCCTCCCTTTCACTCCCTCCCTCTCACTCCCCCATCCCTCCCTCCTCTCCCCCCCATCCCTTCTCCTCCCCTCCCTCCTCTCTCTCCCCCCCCCCCCCCTTTCCCCCTCCCCACAACATACACAAGTTCTTTTTTAATGATACAGAGTAATACATTTTTGGAGTAACTGGCCCTTCGGCCCATCGAGTCCGCGCCGACCAGCGATCACCCCGCACACTAGCACCATCCTACACACACTAGGGACAATTCATCAATTTTATCAAAGCCAATTAACTTGGAAACCTGCACGTCTTTGGAGTGTGGGAGGAAACCGGAGCACCCGGTGAAAACCCACGCAGTCACGGCGAGAACGTACAAACTCCGTACAGACAGCACCCGTGGTCAGGATTGAACCTGGATCTCTGGCGCTGTGAGGCAGCAACTCTACCGCTGTACTGTTCTATGTTCTATGTTCTCACCTGGTATCAATACTTAACTCACAACCAATACTGCACACTCCAATACCATCCCTAGACCATCTCATTAGTTCAGAGTGTTTCATTGTCATATGTATTTGGAAGTCAACCATTAAATTCTTACTTACTGCAACTTAACAACATCAGCCCAACACCAATAACATGTAAATAGTAATCCATGATACGATGGATTAATTGGCATTTGTAGGTAGTCGGACCAATAATCATGCAAACACCACTCAGACAGCGTCGGAAGTCGGGATTCAACCAGGGATGCCGGTGCAGTGCACTTCCCACCAAACTATCGGTGGGTGGAGGGGAGGAGAGAAGGGAGGGGTGGCAACAGGAAGGGAGGCGAGGACAGTTGAGGGAGGGGAGGAGAGGGGGCGGGGGGGGAAGGGGATGGGGGATGGGTGGGGGCATGGGGGGGGGGGAGGAGAGAGGAGGAGTGGGAGGGTGTGATGGGAGAGGGGGTGACATTGGGTGAGGGGAGGAGGGAGGGCGTGTAGGGAGAGGAGGGGTGATGAGGGGGGACAATGAGGGTGGGGGGAGGTGTGGTCAATTGGGGGTGGAGGGAAGAGAGAGGGAAGGATGGAGGGGGAGGAGAGGAGAAGGGGATATACAGCTGGGATGAAGGAGTGGGGGAGGTGGGAGATGATGAGGGAGGGGTGGGGGAACAGAAATGGGGTCCATTAGCGGGGTAGAGGAGGAGAGGAGAGGGGGGGGGGGGGGAATGGGAGGGGGTGGGGAGTGGGGTGGGGAAGGGGTGAAGGAGATACAGTGACCGATGGAGCAGTGGGGTTGGGGGGGGTGACTGAAGACCGATCGCGGTACGTGACCTACCTCCCACAGGGGGTGCCATCATCATGCCCCTCCCCCGACCGGGCCCCCTGCCCCCACCCGGAGCCCGGGGGTGGGTGGGGGGGAGTGCGGTGGGCCGGGGGAGTTTCGGGGGCGTCGGGGCCGGCTGCAGTCGCTCCTCTTGTGCTGGATGAAGTGGAGGATGTGGCGCAGCGGGAGGGAGAGGCCGCACTGCCCGCAGGTCAGCAGGTCCGGGGTCGCGGGGTCACGGCCGGGCGGCATGGTCACCTCTGAACCCTGACCTTCTTCCAGCTTCTCGTCTTCACCTGCAACGGGGAGACAGAGCGTGAGTGGTGGGGAAACCAACGGTATTCCCAATATCCATGACATTCCCGACGTTCCCAAGCCCCAATATCCCTGACATTCCCGACGTCTCCAAACTCCAATATCCCTGACATTCCCGACGTTCCCAAGCCCCAATATCCCTGACATTCCCAAGCCCCAATATCCCTGACATTCCCAATGTTTCCAATTCCCAATATCCCTGACATTCCCGACGTTTCCAAAATCCAATATCTCCGACATTCCCAATGTTTCCAATATCCATGACATTCCCGATGTTCCCAAACTCCAATATCCCTGACATTCCCAATGTTCCCCAACTCCGATATCCCTGACATTCCCAATGTTCCCCAACTCCGATATCCCTGACATTCCCAACATTCTCAAAACCCGATATTCCTGACATTCCCAATGTTCCCAAACCCCGATATCCCTGACATTCCCAATGGTTCCAAACACCAATATCCCTGACATTCCCGACATTCCCAAGCCCACAATATCCCTGACATTCCCAACGTTCCTGACATAAGGTCATTGTTTTTAGGAGCAGAGTTGGGCCTCTAACGATGCAGTCCCAGGAGTGGGATTTGAACCCACCACCCCTGGAGGGTGAGGTGGGGGCACGACCCAATCTGCCTCATTGAGGGATGGACAATGTTGCTCATAAATTCATATGTGATAGGAGCAGAATTAGGCCATTCGGCCCTAGTATAGTATAGTATATCTTTATTGTCATTTTCCCGAGTACTCACATACCCAGAGGAAACAAAAAAACAACAAGTCTACTCCGCCATTCAATCACGGCTGATCTATCTCTCCCTCCTAACCTCATAACCCCCGACACCCACACTAATCAAGAATCTATCTATCTCTACCTTAAATATATCCACTGACTTGGCCTCCACTGCCTTCTGTGGCAAAGAATTCCACAGATTCACCACCCTCTGACTAAAGACATCTCTCCTCATCTCCTTCCTAGAAGAATGTCCTATAATTCTGAGTCCATGACCTCCAGTCCTAGACATCCCCAACATTCCCAACCCCCAATATCCATGACATTCCCAATGTCCTCAACATCTCCCACACCCCAATGTTGTAGATGCTTCCAAGATGGCGGCCAACATAGGCGACTATTTGCGTGTTTGCCTCAGAAGCAGATCTACAAACACCTATTACAATCTGTCCACACTCTCTAAATCTACACTGTGGACGGCTCGATTGTAATCATGTATTGTCTTTCCGCTGACTGGTTAGCACGCAACCGAAGGTTTTCACTGTACCTGGGCCCATGTGACAATAAACTACACTGAATTCCCAAAATCCCCAACATTCCCAAAATCACCATCATTCCCAAACAATCCCAGCATTCCACAACATTCCCAATGTCAATATACCTGAAGAAGGGTCTCGATCAGAAATGTCACCCATTCCTTCTCTCCAGAGATGCTGCCTGTCCCGCTGAGTTACTTCAGCATTGTGTGCCTACCCTCAATATCCCTAACAGCTATGGACACAAAGGGCTGGAGTAACTCAGCAGGTCAAGCAGCATCTGGAAAGGAGACGAGGAAACACTTTTTCTCACAGAGAGTGGTGATTCTGTGGAATTCTCTGCCTCAGAGGGCGGTGGAGGCCGGTTCTCTGGATGCTTTCAAGAGAGAGCTAGATAGGGCTCTTAAAAATAGCAGAGTGAGGAGATATGGGGAGAAGGCAGGGACAGGGTACTGATTGGGGATGATCAGCCATGATCACATTGAATGGCAATGCTGGCTTGAAGGGCCGAATGGCCTCCTCCTGCACCTATTGTCTATCTCTGGAGACAAAGGATGGGCGAGGTTTCGGGTCGGGACCCTTCTTCAAACCCGCTGTGTTTCTATAATAGTCTCAACATTAACCCCATTGACTCAACACAAAGTGCTGGCTCAGTGGCTCAGGCAGCATCTCTGGAACATTTTAGACTTGAGACATACAGTGCTGAACCAGGCCCTTTGGCCCATCGAGTCCGTGCCGACCAGCCATCACCCCCTACACACAATTTACAATTTTACAACCTACAAATCCGCACGTCTTTGGAGTGTGGGAAGAAACCGGAATTCCCGGAGAAAACCCATGTGGGTCACGGGGTGAAAGGGCACACTCCGTACACACAGCACCCAAAATCAGGATTGAACCCTGGTCTCTGGCACTGTGAGCGGCAACTCTACCGCTGTGCCACCCCTTGCGGCATTGATTTATTTGTCAAAATGCCAGGGGTGTAAGGAGGGAATCAGGTGAAATATTGTTGTTAAATTGCAGCCATTTATGGAACATGTTGGTTGAAAAAATACACAGGGAGATTCAACAGGAACCTTCAAAGAGAAACTGGATTCAAATCTGTAGGAAGTGCCTGCAGGTGCTGGGTTTAAACCACAGATAGACACAAAATGCTGGAGTAACTCAGCGGGACGGGCAGCATCTCTGGAGAGAAGGAATGGGTGATGTTTCTTCAGTCTGATATACAGCGCAGAAAAAGGCCCTTTGGCCCACCGAGTCCGCGCTGACCAGCGATACACTGGCGGTATCCTACAAACCCGCACGTCTTTGGAGTGTAGGAGGAAGCCAGAGCACCCAGAGAAAACCCACGCATGTCTTGGGCCTGAAACTAGACTTGAGTTTTGGGCCTAGGAATCAGGCTCCGTGTCCGCAGCCTGGGCCTAGATTTCTAGCTTCAGCAGATAACAAGCCAGGAATTAGATATGGGGAGTAGGAAAGGGATCCTTGGTACTGCTGGCTTGGGAGTGTCTAAGTGAAATAATTGTTTTTATACTTTACTTTAGAATTTAGAAATACATTGTGGATACATCAGACTGAAAATGATTCTCGTCCCGAAACGTCACCTATTCCTTCTCTCCAGAGATGCTTCCTGTCCCGCTGAGTTACTCCAGCGTTTTGTGTCTGGGTTCAAATCTCAGAGGAGAAAGACATACAGGGCGGGTCTGAACTTTGGAAGAGCTAGCACAGGTGCGATGGGCCAAAAGGCCTCCGTTCCAGTATTCCAGGCTGGCTCGGCCTCGCTCCCAGCCCGGGCCAGGAGGGAGCGGGGAATGAAGGAGCCGGACCTGGTCTCCAGAGAGCGTCAGGAACAGAGTCTCAGCTCCTCCAACACCACACCGGGCACCAGGTGAACAGCTCCAGGCTCTGTTTACCAAGAGAGGTCCCTGCGGACAGTAACCAAGCCACATCTGCTCCTCTTCATGTTTGGACAAGGTTTACAACGAGGGCAGGTGTGTGTGTGTGTGAGGGGGGGGATGAAAAGGGAATTTAGAGACACTTAGAGGAGAAAAAAAAAGGTGCAGGAGTAGGCCCTTCGAGCCAGCACCGCCATTCAACACAATCATGGCTGATCATCCACAATCAGTACCCCGTTCCTGCTTTCTCACCATATCCCTTGATTCAGTTAGCCTTATCTAACTATCTCTTGAAAACATCCAGTGAATTAGCCTCCACTGCCTTCTGTGGCAGAGAATTCCACAGATACGCAACTCTCTGGGTGAAAACGTTTTTCCTCATCTCAGTCCTAAATGGCCTACCCCTTATTCTTAAACTGTGTGACCCCTGGTTCTGGACTCCCCCAACATCGGGAACATTTTTCCTGCATCTAACCTGTCCAATCCCTTAACAATTTTATATGTTTCTATAAGATATCCTCTCATCCTTCTAAATTCCAGTGAATGCAAGCCCAGTCGACCCATTCTCTCATCATATATCAGTCCCGTCAGTCCCGGAAATTAACCTGGTGAACCTATGCTGCACTCCCTCAATGGCAAGAATATCCTTCCTCAAATTAGGAGAACAAAATATGGAAACAGGCCCTTCGGCCCACCGAGTCCATGCTGACCAGTGATCACCTGTACATTAGTGCTATGTTTTCCATGTTTTGCATTCTACACACACTAGTGGCAATATTTTTACCGAAGCAAATTAACCTACAAACTTGCACGTCATTGGAATGTGGGAGGAAACCGGAGCGCCCGGAGAAAACCAATGCAGGTCACAGGGAGAACATGCAAACTCCGCACAGACAGCACCCGTAGTCAGGATTGAACCCTGGTCTCTGGCGCTGTGAGGCAGCAACTCTACCACTGTGACGTCCTTCCAGGAAGAGAAGGAAAGCAAAGAGGAGAACACAATCTTCTAGCCAAGGCCCTCATTCAATCCCCTCCCACCACAAAATGCTGGAGTAACTCAGCGGGACAGGCAGCATCACATGTAGTACGGTACAGCACAGGTACAGGCCATTCAGCCCACAATGTGGTTCCGTAATATGGTGCCAATTTATAGTGATCTCATTTGCCCGCAGGTGAAGTTACCTGCAAGTTGGGCTGAAGGGTCTGTTTCCATGCTGTAGCACTCTAATACGCAACCTGACCTGCAGTAACTCCCCACTTGTTAATGGTCTGCATCCATATAGTGCTTTGGACACGACACAACAGGTGGGACTAATGTAGATGGGGCATGTTGGTCGGCGTGGGCAAATTGAGCCGTATGGCCTGTTTCCACGCTGTATCACTCTATGACATGCCCCATCTACACTAGTCCCACCTGCCTGCGCTTGGTCCATATCCCTGTAAACCTGTCTAAATATCCATGTACCTGTCTATAACATGGATAGGTGACGTTTCACAGAGTGCTGGAGAAACTCAGCGGGGTGCAGCAGCATCTATGGAGCTAAGGAAATAGGCAACGTTTCGGGCCGAAACCCTTCCGGGTTTCGGCCCGAAACATTGCCTATTTCCAGAAGGGTTTCGGCCCGAAACGTTGCCTATTTCCTTAGCTCCATAGATGCTGCTGCACCATAACTCAGCGGGTCAGGCAGCATCTGTGGAGAACATGGATAGGTGACGTTTCACAGAGTGCTAGAGTAACTCAGCGGGTCAGGCAGCATCTGTGGAGAACATGGATAGGTGATGTTTCACAGAGTGCTGGAGTAACTCAGCGGGTCAGGCAGCATCTGTGGGGAACATGGAGAGGTTATGTTTCACAGAGTGCTGGAGAAACTCAGAGAGTGTCCGGACGCGGCGCTGGAGAGATTGGGTGGATGACGCTTCCCAGAGTGCTGGAGTAACTCAGTGTGTCAGGCAGCATCTCTGGAGAAGATGGATAGGTGACGTTTCACAGAGTGCTGGAGTAACTCAGTGGGTCAGGCAGCATCTGTGGAGAACATGGATAGGTGACGTTTCACAGAGTGCTGGAGTAACTCAGCGGGTCAGGCAGCATCTGTGGAGAACATGGCTAGGTGATGAGTCGGGTTAGGAACCTTCGCCCAACCCAAAACGTCACCTATCCAGAGTGATACAGCGTGGAATCAGGCCATTCGGCCCAACTTGCCCACACCAGCCAACATACCCCATCTACACAAGTCCCACCTGCCCGCGTTTGGCATGTTGAAGGGTCTGTATGAAGAAGTGTCCCGACCCAAAACATGTCCTCCAGAGATGCTGCCTGACCCGCTGAGTTACTCCAGCACTTTGTGTCTATCTTTGGTTTAAACCAACATCTGCAGTTCCTTCCAACACAAGACTTGATCTAAGAGCAGGTTCTTCCCCGCTGTGATTTACCACTGAACAGTCATCAATAAAAGAAGCCATTTCTTTAGTCAGAGGGTGGTGAATCTGTGGAATTCATTGCCACAGACAGCGGTGGAGGTCAAGTCAGTGGGTATTTTAAAAGCGGAGATTGATAGGTTCTCGATTAGTAAAGGCGTCAAAAGGTTGCGGGGAGAAGGCAGGAGAATGGGGTCGAGAGGGATAGATCAGAATGGTGGAGTAGGCTCGATGGGCCGAATGGCCTAATTCTGCTCCAATGTCTTATGATAAGGAACTGCAAGTGCTGGTTTACAGAAGTGACACAAAGTGCTGGAGTAACTCATCTATCTGGGCAGCGTCTGACTGGGTGGATAAATCCATGGTGTTTAGTTTAGAGATACAGCGCGGAAACAGGCCCTTCGGCCCACCGGGTCCGTGCCGACCAGCGATCCCTGCACACTAACACTATCCTACACACACACACACTGGGGACAATTTACATTTACACCAAGTCAATTAACCTACAAACCTGCACGTCTTTGGAGTGTGGGAGGAAACTGGAGATCTCAGGGAGAACATGCAAACTCCGTAAAGACAGCACCCGTAGCCGGGATGGAACCCGGGGGCTGTGAGGCAGCAGCTCTACCCGCTGCGCCACTGTGCCATTATGCAACAGGGTGTGTGTGTATAAGCTGAATAATGGGAAAGAAATGTTGAGGGTTTTTTTTTTTTTTAATGGATTTCTTCGGAACTGACACAGATTGCCATGAATCCTCAAGGAGACAGAGAATGCCTTCATGAACAGAGTTATACTGATTGGAATCATAGACCAGTAGCAGACAGGAAGAGGCCCTTTGGCCCACAATGGCTGTGCAGGACATGTCATCTTCTTTGCTTACACTACTTATACCAGTCACAGAGTGATACAGCGTAGAAACAGGCCCTTCAGCCCAACTTGCCCACACCGGCCAACATGCCCCAGCTACACTAGTCCCACCTGCCTGCGTTTGGCCCATATCCCTCCAAACCCGTCCTATCCATGCACCTGTCTAATTGTTTCTTAAACATTGGGATAGTCCCAGCCTCAACTACCTCCTCTGGCAGCTCGTTCCATACACCCACCACCCTCTGTGTGAAAAAGTTACCCCTCAGATTCCTATTAAATCTTTTCCCCTTCACCTTAAACCGATATCCTCTGGTCCTCGATTCCCCCACTCTGGGCAAGAGACTCTGTAAGTCTACCTGATCTATTCCTCTCATGATTTTGTACACCTCTATAGACAATAGACAATAGGTGCAGGAGTAGGCCATTCGGCCCTTCGAGCCAGCACCGCCATTCAATGTGATCATGGCTGATCATCCACAATCAGTACCCTGTTCCCGCCCCTCATCCTCCAGCGCTCCAAGGGATAGTGTCCCACCTGCTCAACCTCCCCCTTATGTAGAGTTCAAAACAAGATCTGTGCAAGCTTAGTTTAGTTTACAAATACAGCATGGAAACAGGCCCTTCGGCCCACCGAGTCTGCACCGACCAGCGATCCCCATTCACACCATACCCTTCCTTATCTCTGTGTCTCCCTCTCCCCCGACTCTCAGTCTGAAGAAGGGTCTCGACCCGAAACGTCACCCATTCCTTCTCTCCTGAGACGCTGCCTCACCCGCTGAGTTACTCCAGCATTTAGTGTGTCTATCTTCATGCATTTATTACTCTGTTATAAAAGCTCGGAGCTACATCAAATGCCACGCACGGCCCAATGGGAGGCCATTAGCTGCGTTACTGTGACCAACCCTTTGATCAAAAGCCTAAAGGTCACACCAGCAAAAACACACATTAAATTCATCATTGATAGGAGCAGAATTAGGCCATTCGGCCCATCAAGTCTACTCCGCCATTCAATCATGGTGGCTGATCTATCTCTCCCTCCTAACCCCATTCTCGTACCTTTTCCCCATAGCCCCCGACATCCGTACTAATCAAGAATCTATCTATCTGCCTTAAATATATCCACTGACTTGGCCTCCACAGCCTTCTGTGGCAAAGAATTCCACAGATTCACCACCCTCTGTCTAAATAAATTTCTCCTCACTGCCTTCCTAAAAGAACGTCCTTTAATTCTGAGGCTGTGACCTCTAGTCCGGGTTGGGGAGGGGTGCAGGAAGTCAGATAGACTGTGCAATGACAGAGGGGGGGGGGTCCCAGTGTCAGAGTGAGTCACCACCGGCGTATAGCGTTCCCACATCCCTCTTCTCCACCAAGCAAGGCACACTCCTCTCTCCCCTCCGCCCTCTCCCCCCTTCCTTCCCTCACCCCTTCCCCCTCTCTAAAGAAGGAGGGAGAGGGGGAGGGAGAGGGAGGTATTGAGAGGGAGATGGGGGGGCAGAGGGATATCTAAAGGGTAACTGGTTTTGGTCTCCAATCACCTCA
The DNA here is from genome assembly GCF_028641065.1 of Leucoraja erinaceus. NCBI lineage: Eukaryota > Metazoa > Chordata > Chondrichthyes > Rajiformes > Rajidae > Leucoraja > Leucoraja erinaceus. The sequence continues at coordinate 2,180,985 of NC_073414.1, forward strand.
CAAAGGGAAGCCAACAGTGGTGGTGAGGCAGAAGGGAGAACTCTCTCTCTCTCCCCTTCCTCACCCTCTCTCCCCCTTCCTCTCTCTCCCTCTTCCTCTCTCTCTCCAATTTTCTCTTTCTCTCTTCCCCCCCCCACGTTTATATCTACAGTTCACTCCACGAGTGTGTGTGTGTGTGTGTGTGGAGCCCCCCCCACACACACACACACCCACACACACACACACACACACACACACAGATAGACACACACACACACAGCTGCAGAGACTCACACACAGGGATACAGAAACAAAAACACACCCTCAGATAGAGAGACACACACATACATACACACACACAGCCACAGAGACACAGACACACACACACAGGGACACAGAAACAGACACACACCCACAGATAGAGAGGCACACACATACACAGGGATACAGAAACAGACACACACCCACAGATAGAGAGGCACACACAGAGATACACACACAGAAACACACACACAGAAACACAGAGACATACATACACTCACACACAGACACACAGGGATACTGAAACAGACACACACACACAGATAGAGAGAGACACAGGCACACACAGCACACACAGCCACAGAGACACACACACACACACAGTTAAATCCCACCCGTACCCCGTCCCGGACATTAACCCCGACACCAATGTTAACACAGTCTTAAATCTCCAACCTGGTTTGCTGTTGTACCGGCACCGAACGAGTTAACACAACCCCCGGATCTGTTTATCCACAGATTGTCTCCCATTCGCACTTAACCGGCCTGTTGTCTTTCGTTTCTGCTTCAGGTCTTTTAACTCTATCCCTCCCGACCAAGAGTGGGCCGGTGGGCCGCCGATTCCATACAAATCTGACCCTTTCTCGCCGCGCCCCCACACTCACACTCACACACCGCCCGCCTGCCCGCTCCGCTCCCGGCGTTTAGCGTTGGATACTCACGGCTGAGTTCGCTGCGGTGCTGGGGCTTGCTGCCCTGTTTGCGTCTGGACATCGTAGTCTGGCGGGGGCTGTGAGAATCCCACACCCCCCCCACAGCCCGGGTGCTACCCCCCTCCTCGCCCCCTCTCCTCTCCTCTCTCCCCCCCCTGGTCCAGACCAGAGTCTCGGCCGCTCCAGCAACAGCAGCAAGTTCAAGGCGAACACACACAGAGAGAGAGGCAGGGGGGAGGAGACACAGAGAGAGGGAGGGAGGAGAGAAGGAGGGAGGAGAGAAGGAGGGGTGGATGAAGGGAGAGGTGAAGGATAGAGAGAGAGGAGGGGGAGACAAAGGTGGAGAGAAGAAGGGATGGAGAGAAGGGGAGAGGGAGAGAGAGAGGAGGGAAGTATAGGTAGAAGGAGGAAGGAGGGGGAGGGAGAGAGGGAGAGAGGAGGAAGGGAGAGAGAGGAGGGAGAGGGAGGGAAGGAGAGAGGAGGGAGGGAAGGAGAGAGGGAGAGAGAGAGGGGGGAAGTAGAGGTAGAAGGGGGGGGGGGAGGGAGGGAAGAGAGTGGAGGAAGGGAGAAGGGGAGAGAGAGGAGGGAAGGGAGGGAGAGAGAGAGGAGAGAGGGAGAGAGAGGTGAGGAGAGAGGGAGAGAGAGAGGAGGGAAGTATAGGTAGAAAGGAGGGGGAGAGAGGGGAAGAGAGAGGAAGAGAGAGAAGAGGAAGGGAGAAAGGGAGAGAGAGAGGAGGGAAGTATAGGTAGAAGGAGGGAGGGAGAGGGGGAGAGAGGAGAGGGAGGGAAGGAGAGAGGAGGGAGGGAAGGAGAGAGAGGAGAGAGGGAGAGAGAGGGGGGAGGGAGAGAGGAGGGAGGGGGAAGAGAGAGGGGTGATAAAGGGGCAAGACAGAGATAGAGCAAGAGAGGGGGTGCGGGATGTGGAGGGGAATGAAAGTGCAAGAAAAGAGGGACGAAGGGCTGAGTGGAAGGAGGAATAGAGGGAGGAGGAATGAGATAGGTTAGAGGGAGCGAGGGGGAATTAGTTGAGGAGGGGAAATTAGGTTAGAGGGTGAGATATGAGAGGAATAGATCAGGTAGATGCACAGATTATTTTGCCCAGAGTAGGGGAATCGAGGACTAGAGGACATAAGTTTTAAGGTGAAGGGGAAAAAGATTTTATATGAATCTGAGTGGTCACCTTTTCACACAGAGGGTGGTGGGTGTATGGAACAAGCTGCCAGAGGAGGTAGTTGAGGCTGGGACTATCCCAACGTTTCAGAAACAGTTAGACAGGTACATGGATAGGACAGGTTTGGAGGGATATGGGCCAAATGCGGGCAGGTGGGACTAGTCCCCTCTACCCTCTCCCATCGGGCAACAGGTACATCAGATGCTCAGGGGAGTCCTGATCGAAGTATATAAGATCATACGATCACAAGGAATAGGAGTCGAATGGGGCCATTCGGCCCATCAAGTCTACACCGCCATCCAATCACGGCTGTACTCGCTAAAATTTAGAAGATTGAGGGGGGATCTTATAGAAACTTACAAAATTCTTAAGGGGTTGGACAGGCTAGATGCAGGAAGATTATTCCCGATGTTGGGGAAGTCCAGAACAAGGGGTCACAGTTTAAGGATAAGGGGGAAGTCTTTTAGGACCGAGATGAGAAAAACATTTTTCACACACAGAGAGTGGTGAATCTGTGGAATTCTCTGCCACAGAAGGTAGTTGAGGCCACACAGTTCATTGGCTATATTTAAGAGGGAGTTAGATGTGGCCCTTGTGGCTAAAGGGATCAGGGGGTATGGAGAGAAGGCAGGTACAGGATACTGAGTTGGATGATCAGCCATGATCATATTGAATGGCGGTGCAGGCTCGAAGGGCCGAATGGCCTACTCCTGAACCTATTTACAATGTTTCTATGATCTATCTCTCCCTCCTAACCACATTCTCCTGCCTTCTCCCCAAAACACCCGAGACCCGCACTAATCAAGAATCGATCCATCTCTGCCGTAAAATATATCCACTGACTTGGCCTCCACGGGTGGAAGTGTCAAGGATTAGTGGGCGTAGCTTTAAGGTGAGATGGGAAAGGCTTGAGCTCATCTTTAGCTGATGGAGCTATGCTGAGATTACAGCAGTCCCCTGACCCCACCCCAGGTCCTGCCCACACAGGTCAGTGACTCATGATGGGAGATTCGATGAGTCAGGTCCATTGTGCTTTTAATCAACCACTTCACTGGGATCCATGGTAAAATTATGCCATTATTATGTCCCTAAATCCATCCACCTCACCTCGAGTTTAAGTAGGAACTGCAGATGCTGGAAAAATCGAAGGTAGATAAAAATGCTGGAGAAACTCAGCAGGTGAGGCAGCATCTATGGAGAGAAGGAATTGGCGACGTTTCGGGTCGAGACCCGGAAGGGTCTCGACCCGAAACGTCGCCAATTCCTTCTCTCCATAGACGAAAAAGGGTCTCGACCCGAAACGTCACCTATTCCTTCTCTCCATAGATGAAGAAGGGTCTCGACCCGAAACGTCACTTATTCCTTCTCTTCATAGATGAAGAAGGGTCTCGACCCGAAACGTCACCTATTCATTCTCTCCATAGATGCTGCCTCACCCGCTGAGTTTCTCCAGCATTTTTATCTACCTTCGATTTTCGATCAGTTTAGAGATACAGCGCAGAAAACAGGCCCTTCGGCCCGCCGAGTCCGTGCCGTCCAGCGATCCCCGCGCACAATTTGTGGAATCCCCTGCCACAGAGGGCATTGGAGGCCAAATCACTGGATGGATTTAATAGAGTTGGATAGAGCTCTAGGGGCTAGTGGAGTCAAGGGATATGGGGAGAAGGCAGGAACGGGTTATTGATAGGGGACGATCAGCCATGATCACAATGAATGGCAGTGCAGGCTCGAAGGGCCGAATGGCCTCCTCCTGCACCTATTTTCTATGTTTCTAACGTCCCCCATCAGGGAAAAGGTATAGAAGTGTGAAAACGCACACCTCCAGATTCAGGACCAGCTGTTATCGGGCAACTGAATCATCCACACATCTAGAGAGCTGCTATCCACCTCATTGGAGACCCTCGGACTATCTTTGATCAGATTCTACTGGACTTAATCTTGCAATAAATGTCATTCACGGAATTCCCTTTATCATGTATCTGTACAAAGTGGATGAGTGGGTTAACGCACGATGAGCGTTTGTCGGCACTAGCCTTGTACTCGCTGGAGTTTGGAAGGATGTGGGGTCACCTCATTGAAACTTACCGAATAGTGAAAGGCCTGGATAGAGTGGATGTGGAGAGGATGTTTCCACTAGTGGGAGAGTCTAGCACCAGAGGCCATAATGGTATTTTATCATTAATGTTTTATTATTATTAATGTTTAGTGTTTTCTGAGTCATTCGTAACTGTCACTGTATGTGTCATGTTGTTACTTGTGGGCGGAGCACCAAGGCAAATTCCTTGTATGTGAATACTTGCCCAATAAACTTACTTACTTACTTAACCTCAGAATAAAAAGACGCTCTTTTAGAAAGGAGATGAGGAGGAATTTCTTTAGGCAGAGGATGGTGAATTAATTGCCACAGAAGGCAGTGGAGGCCAAGTCAGTGGCTATTTTTAAGGTGAAGATAGACAGATTCTTGATTAGAACGGGTGTCAGGGGTTACGGGGAGAAGGCAGGAGAATGGGGTTGAGAGGGAGAGATAGATGATTTGAGAATTAAGGGACAAAGGTTTAGGGGTAACATGAGGGGGAACCTCTTTACTCAGAGAGTGGTAGCTGTGTGTAATGAGCAGTGGAGGCAGATTCGATTTTATCATTTAAAAATAAATTGGATAGGTATATGGATGGGAAAGGAATGGAGGGTTATGGTCTGAGTGCAGGTAGATGGGACTAGGTGAGAGTAAGTGTTCGGCACGGACTAGAAGGGCCGAGATGGCCTGTTTCCGTGCTGTAATTGTTATATGGTTATAGATCAGCCATGATTATAATAATAATAATAATAATCTTATTTATATAGCACATTTTTAGTCAACTTGCATTGACCCCAAAGTGTTTCACATAATTACATTACATTTACACACAGGCAAAGGTGGGTGAAGTGTCTTGCCCCAAGGACACAACGACAGTATGCACTCCAAGCGGGATTTGAACCGGCTACCTTCCGGTCGCCAGCCGAACACTTAGCCCATTGCGCCATCTGTCGATTGAATGGAAGAGTGGACTAGATGGGCCGAATGGCCTAATTCTGCTCCTGGAACTTATGAATGTAATCGTGTAGTCTTTCCGCTGACTGGTTAGCCCGCAACAAAACGCTTTTCACTGTACCTCGGTACACGTGACAATAAAATTACCTCAATTCATGTGGTGTCAGCAATTGAGAAGGTATTTTTGTAGAACAGTTTCCAAAGCTCAGCGGTTCCCCGCTGCTCAGAGGTGGCACAATGTAAACAGGAAGAGAGGGAGGTGTCGGGAATGTGCGGTCATCTCTGCAGCGATGGCTGGTGTAACCTCCATCCACAACTCCCTCCCTGCCCCATGGCTTGTGTTTGGCTTGGCCCAATGCTACCCTCTCCTGGCTGCTCTCAGCACGGCAGCACAAAAAAGCTGCACTAACTCAGCGGGACAGGCAGCATCCATCTCTGGAGAGAAGGAATGGGTTTAAGAAGGAACTGGAGATGCTGGAAAATCGAAGGTAGACAAAAGTGCTGGAGAAACTCAGCAGAAGCAGCAGCATCTATGGAGCGAAGGAAATAGGCAACGTTTTGGGCCGAAACCCTTCTTCTTCAGAAACCCTTGTTCAGAGGTTCTGAAGAAGGGTTTCAGGACTGAAACGTTGCCTATTTCCTTCGCTCCATAAATGCTGTTGCACCCGCTGAGTTTCTCCAGCACGTTTGTCTACATGGGACTAATGTAGATGGGACATGTTGGATGGACAAGATGGGCCTGTACGACTCTATGATAGGGGGAGGATGAGGTGTTCAGAGAGCGGCCGGTTTCATAATGGCTGTTGTGGTGCTCTACTGAAGCTGATCTTTCTGCAGCAAAGACCACACTTCAAGGAGCCTTCAAAGCCCGCAACATGCTTTGTCAAGGGTGTGAAAAATAGGGGGATTTTTCTGTGCACTTAAAACCAAAATGATCACTGCCAGGCCATTTGTTTAAAAACTGGCACAAGAGACTGCAGATGCTGGAATCCTGAGCAAGGTACAAAAGTGCTCAGTGGGTCAGGCAGCATCTGTGGAGGGAACTGGACAAACGACATTCTTTAGAAACATAGAAAATAGGTGCAGGAGTAGAGGCCATTCGGCCCTTCGAGCCTGCACCGCCATTCAATATGATCATGGCTGATCATCCAACTCAGTATCCCGTACCTGCCTTCTCTCCATACCCCCTGATCCCTTTAGCCACAAGGGCCACATCTAACTCCCTCTTAAATATAGCCAATGAACTGTGTGGCCTCAACTACCTTCTGTGGCAGAGAATTCCACAGATTCACCACTCTCTGTGTAAAAAAATTATTTTCTCATCTCTGTCCTAAAAGACTTCCCTCTTATCCTTAGACTGATGATTTTAACGTTGAAGATAATGTTTTAATGTCTGCAGCATTAAAATACTCAATGTGTAGGAAGGAACTGCAGATGCTGCTTCAAACCGAAGATAGACACAAAAGTGCTGGAGTAACTCAGTGGGTCAGGCAACATCTCTGTGTAAAGGACTAGATGGCGTTTTGGGTTGGAACCTTTTTTCATTTTGTCGTCTTATTCTTGCGTGTGGCGTGCACAGCCTAAAGTTGTTGGACAACTTGTTCTATTTGATCTTCCGGTTGTGCATAGAAACATAGAAAATTAGGTGCAGGAGTAGGCCATTCGGCCCTTCGAGCCTGCACCGCCATTCAATATGATCATGGCTGATCATCCAACTCAGTATCCCGTACCTGCCTTCTCTCCATACCCCCTGATCCCCTTAGCCACAAGGGCCACATCTAACTCCCTCTTAAATATAGCCAATGAACTGGCCTCAACTACCCTCTGTGGCAGAGAGTTCCAGAGATTCACCACTCTCTGCGTGAAAAAAGTTCTTCTCATCGAGTTGATTGCATTAATCGAAACAGGGTGGACCATGTGAAGGTTGCAATCTCCCACCCCTTCATATTGTCAAGTCAAGTCAAGTCAAGTCAATTTTATTTCTATAGGACATTGAAAAACAACTCTCGTTGACCAAAGTGCTTTTCATCAGTGCAGGTACTAATGTGCTACGTACAGTGGTACACAGATCTAACAATACATACATAAATACATACATACAGCGCTCCCTCAGAGGGCCTCAACAAACGCTTGTGAGTAGAAATAGGTTTTAAGTCTAGACTTAAAGGGGTCGATGGAGGGGGCAGCTCTGATGAGGAGGGGGATGCTGTTCCACAGTCTAGGAGCTGCAACCGCAAAAGCGCGGTCACCCCTGAGCTTAAACCTAGATCGCGGGATGGTCAGTAGCCCCGTCGGCCGGCCTGAGGGACCTGGAGGTAGAATGGTGGGTTAGCAGATTTTTTATGTAGGTGGGGGCAAGTATGTATCCTTTTGCATACACAAAGGAGGAGCTTGAAGTAGATTCTGTACTGTACTGGGAGCCAGTGGAGAGAGGCCAGGATCGGGGTGATGTTGTCCCTTTTACGGGTACCCGTCAGGAGTCTCGCTGCGGTGTTTTGGACCAATTTCAGGCTTGAATAGGATATTGAGTAGGGTCTTGACCCATTCCTTCTCTTCGGAGATGCTGCCTGTCCTGCTGAGTTACTCCAGCTTTTTGTGTCTATCTTTGGTATAAGCCAGCATCTGCAGTTCCTTCTGACACTTATTTTAAGGTTATAGACAATACAATAGGTGCAGGAGTAGAGGCCATTCGGCACTTCGAGCCACCACCATCATTCAATGTGATCATGGCTGATCATCCACAATCAGTACCCCGTTCTTGCCTTCTCCCCATATTCCCTGACTCCGCTATCTTTAAGAGCCCTATCTTGCTCTCTCTTGAAAGCATCCAGAGAACCTGCCTCCACCGCCCTCTGAGGCAGAGAATTCCACAGACTCACCACTCTCTGTTAGAAAAAGTTCCTCGTCTCCGTCTAAATGGCTTAGTCCTTATTAGAAACATAGAAAATAGGTGCAGGAGGAGGCCATTCGAGCCAGCACCGCCATTCAGTGTGATCATGGCTGAGTCATGATCCTGATAAACTGAGTCACAGTTTATTCTTAAATTCTTATTCTTAAACTGTGGCTCCTGGTTCTGGACTCCCCCAACATCGGGAACATGTTTCCTGCCTCTAGCGTGTCCGAACCCTTAACAATCTTATATGTTTCAATGAGATGCCCTCTCATCCTTCTAAACTCCAGAGTGTACAAGCCCAGCCGCTCCATTCTCTCAGCATATGACAGTCCCGCCATCCCGGGAATTAATCTTGTAAACCTACTCTGCACTCCCTCAATAGCGAGAATGTCTTTCCTCAAATTAGGGGACCAAAACTGCCAGGTGTGGTCTCACTAGGGCTCTGTACAACTGCAGAAGGACCTCTTTGCTCCTGTATTCGATTCCTCTTGTTATAAAGGCCAAGAGGAACAATTTGTTGTTTAAGGATTGAATATTAGCCGCAGAAAGTTCCCCTGCCCTTCAAATTACACCGAGGGATAGCACCTGATGTCAGTAAATGTGCATGTAGCAACTTTCAGTTCAGTTTAGATTATTGTCACATGTACCGAGGTATAAGGGAGTAACGTTTAGTGCAAGGTATAGCCAGTGAAGTCCGATCAAGGATAGTCCAAGGGTCACCAATGAGGTAGATAGTTCCTTCCAACTCTGGAAGGGAAAATGAAAAGCAGATTATCACTTAACTAGTTGTTTAAGAAGGAACTGCAGATGCTGGAAAATCGAAGGTAGACAAAAGTGCTGGAGAAACTCAGCGGGTGCAGCAGCATCTGTGGAGCGAAGGAAATAGGCAACGTTTCGGGCCGAAACCCTTCTTCAGTCTGATTGAGATTACAAAACGGGGTGTGACTGATCCTTGATTATGGTCTGGAGAAGGGACTCGAACCGAAACGTCACCCTTTCCTTCTCTCCAGAGATGCTGCCTGTCCAGCTGAGTTACTCCAGCTTTTTGTGTCTATTTGTAGGAAGGAACTGCAGATGCTGGTTTAAACCGAATATGGACACAAAAAGCTGGAGTAACTCAGCAGGACGGGGGAAATTATGAAAGTTCAGTAAAACTGAATGGCTGAAGAATCTGTGGGTTCCTAATGTGTTATGTAGTTCACCAACTACAATGTAATTACTGCAACCCGAAAGAGGGTGCAAGACCTGCCACAGGGTGGTGATATGAGTCTTGTGTAACTCTCTATCTATGCCAACAACTCTGCTTAATCCAACCCCAGTTTAGAGACTCCAGTTGGCCAGGCCAAAGTGGGAGATGTCTTTTGAAAACCAAAAGCGCTGCAGATATTGAAAATCCGCGATAAAAATACAGGGGTGTCAGTGGCACAAGGGTAGAGTTGCTGCCTCACAGCGCCAGAGACCCAGGTTCAATACACAATAAGTGCAGGAGTAGGCCATTCGGCCCTTCGAGCCAGCACTGCCATTCAATGTTATCATGGCTGATCATCCCCAATCAGTACCCCATTCCTGCCTTCTCCCCATATCCCCTGACTCTGCTATCTTTAAGAGCCCTATGTAGCTCTCTCTTGAAAGAGAACCGGCATCCACCGCTCTCTGAGGCAGAGAATTCCACACTCACAACTCTCTGTGAGAGAAAGTGTTTCCTCGTCTCCGTTCTAAATGGCTTATGCCTTATTCTTAAACTGTGGGCCCCTGGTTCTGGACTCCCCAACATCAGGAACATGTTTCCTGCCTCTAGCGTGTCCAAACCCTTAATAATCTTATATGTTTCAATGAGATCCAATCTCATCCTTCTAAATTCCAGAGTATTCGATCCTGACAACGGGTGCTGTCCATACAGTGTTTGTATGTTCTCCCTGTGACCGCGTGGGTTTTCTCCGGGCACCCCGATTTCCTCCCACACTCCAAAGACATGCAAGTTTGTAGGTTAATTGGCTTCTGTAAATTGTAAATTGTCCTTCGTGTGTAGGATAGTATTCGTGTACGGAGTGGTCACTGGTCGGCATTAACCCGGTGGGCCGAATTCCATACCGTATCTCTAAAGTAAAGTCTAAAGCTGCAGATGTTGATAATCTGAAATAAGAATACAAGGGGTAGCATGGTTGCGCAGTAGTAGAGATGCTGCCTCACAGCGCCAGAGACCTGGGTTCAATTCTGACTCTGGGTGCTGCCTGTACGGAGTTTGCACGTTCTCCCCATGACCACGTGGGTTTTCTCTGGATGCTCCGGTTTCCTCCCACACTCCAAAGACGTGTAGGTTTGTAGGTAAATTAGCTTGATTTAAAAAAATGTAAATGTCCAAGTTGGCGATAGATATGCAGAGTACTGCCCTGCCGACTACAGAATTCAGAAGGTAGACAAAAGTGCTGGTGAAACTCAGCGGGTGAGGCAGCATCTATGGAGCAAAGGAATAGGTGACGTTTCAGGTCGACAGACTACAAGACCTACACCAAACCCAAACCAATTAGGAGCAGACGAGGGCATTCGATCCAATTTGTGATCCCAGCTACAAGGACAGAAGTGTACAGCAATTCGTTCTTCCCCCGCACAATTAAAGCATGGAATAATCTCCACCCAACTATAGTTACCCAACCAGATGCAACTAAATATAAAGTAGCTCTTTCTTCCCCATAACCCTATCTGGTTTAAGCCCTCCCTTCACCACCTCCAGTTTAAATTCCATTCGGAATATTTTGGAGGACCAAGAAGGAAATAGGCAACGTCAGCCATGATCATATTGAATGGCGGTGCAGGCTCGAAGGGCCGAATGGCCTACTCCTGCACCTAATTTCTATGTTTCTATGTTTCGGGCTGAAATCCTTCTTCAGACTGATGACAAAATTCAGAAAGTTCAGAAGATCCACTCCGGGTTTTGATTGCTGCCGGCCGCGTCGGCGAGTGAGTGCAATCCGGATCCGGGATTTGCAGCCGACCGCGCGTTACGTCACTGGCCGCGGGGGAATCCCCCGTGTGGGCCAATCGGCGCGCGGCGCGGCCGGGGATTTCCAAGCAGTGTAGCAAAGAGACGGCGGCGGCTGCTGCTGATACAGATACACCCCGACCCTGATACACCGACACCCGGCGCTGATACAGATACACCCCGACCCTGATACACCGACACCCGGCGCTGATACACCGACACCCGGCGCTGATACACCGACACCCGGCGCTGATACACACCCTGATACGCTGATACACCACCCCACCGACACCGACACCCCGCTGATACACCCCCACCCTGATACACCCCCACCCTTGATACTTGATACACAACACCGACACCCGACGCTGATACACCCCCACCTTGATACACCGACACCCGGATACACCCCGACCCTGATACACCGACACCCGGCGCTGATACAGATACACCCCCACCTTGTTACACCGACACCCGGCGCTGATACACCCCCACCTTGTTACACCCCCACCTTGATACACACCCCCACCTTGATACACCCACACCTTGATACATCCCCCCCTGATACACCGACACCCAGTGACACAGTGGCCCTGAGACCGGGGGACACGGACACAGAGAGCTACCGGGGCCAAACGGGGCAGAGACAGAGAGAGAGGGGGAACGGGACACTGGGGAGGCCTCACCGACCGGGTTAGTGCAACGGGACAGACGGCCGCTAACAGGCAGCGGGACAGACGGTCGGAGACGAACAGGCCTGACGCTGGCGTCGGTTCAAACGGCGAGGGGGACGGGCGGTGGCGGCATGAAGAGCAGGAAACAAGAGCAGCTCCCGGGGCCGCTATGCCCCCCAGGTACGTGTAAACCCCCCGCCCCGCGGCCTCTCTCCCTCCCCTCTTCTTTCGGCCCGATCATTCTCTCCCCTCCTCCTCCTCCCCCTCTCCCCCCTGCCTAGTTCCCCGGCCTCATCCGTGGGAGTTAAAGTGTTTGGCAACCGGTAGATCAGGTAGGTTCAGGCGGACTAGGCGAAGGTGTTCAGCTAAACGATTGCCCAGTCTACGTTTGGTCTCACCGATGTACAGGAATTCACACCGAGAACAACGGACACAATAGATGAGGTTGGAGGAGGTGCAAGTGAACCCCTGCCTCGTCTGAAAGGACTAATTTGTTTAGAAATATTAATTTGGCATTGTGGTTGGCACAGACATGATGGGCCAAATGGCCTGTTACTGTGCTGAACTGCAGGTTTTTAGGAGAGGGGGTTAGACGATGACATTGGGAGAGTGTCTAGTTGGGAACGAGGCGAAAACACAACGGGGTCTTTTTGGAAAGGTCAACAAACTTGGAAGACCTGGACAGAGTGGATGTGGAGAGGATGTTTTCACTGGTGGGAGAGTCGAGGACCAGAGGGCACAGCCTCAGAATGAAAGGATGTTCATTCAGAAAGGAGATAGTTCTTCAGCCAGAGGGTGGTGAATCTGTGGAATTCGTTGCCATAGACGGCTGTGGAGGCCACAAGTCAGTGGATATTTTGAAGATGGAGATAGGCAGATTATTGATTAAGTGCGGGTGTCAGGGGTTATGGGGAGAAGGCTGGAGAATGGGGGTGAGAGGGAAAGGTTGATCAGCCGTTATTGAATGGCAGAGTAGACTTGCTGGACCGGATGGCCTAATTCTGCCCATTGAATGTATGACTTCCTCTGTGAATTGAGATGAGACTATTTCTAAACTGTTGTTTTCACAGTAACACTGTGTGGGCGTGTAGAAGGGATCGCTGTGTGATCTCTGGAGTGTGTCGGGCTTGTGACCCAGGGCATCTCTCTTGTTTATGTGTTGGAAGGAACTGCAGATGTTAGTTTAATCTGAAGATCGACACAAAAAGCAGGAATAACTCAGGCAGCATCTGAGGAGCGAATAGACGGGCCTCTGTGTGGAAAAAGTTGCCTCTCGGGTTCCTGTTAAATCTTTCTGCTTTCACAGTAAACCTATGCCCTCTGGTTCTTGATTCCACTACTCTGGGTAAAAGACTCTGTGCATTCACCCAATCTATTCCACTCATGATTTTATGTATATTTATAAGATCACCCCTCAACCTTCTGCACTGCAAGGAATGAAGTCCTCGCCTGCCCAGCCTCTCCCGGTAGTTCTGGCCCTTGAGTCACAAGTTATGGGAGTAGAATTAGGCCATTCGGCCCATCGAGTCCACTCTACCATTCAATCATGGTTGATCTTTGCGTCCTAATCCCATTTTCCTGCATTCCCTCCCATAACCTTTGACATCCGTTCTAAGTCTACCTCTGCCTTAAAAATATCCACTGACGTGACCTCCACAACCCTCTGCGGCAATGAGTTCCACAGATTAACTTCCCTCTGACTAAAAAAAGTTCCTCCTCGCCTCCTTTCAAAACGAGTGCCCTTTAATTCTGAGTGTGACCTCTGGTCCAAGACTCTCCCACCAGTGGAAACATCCTCTCCACATCCACTCTATCCAGGCCTTTCATTATTTTGTAAGTTTCAATGAGGTCCCCCCTCAACCTTCTAAACCATCGAGTACAGGCCCAGTGCTGGCAAACGCTCATCATATGTTAACCCACTCATTCCTGGGATAACTCTTGTAAACCTCCTCTGGACCCTCTCCAGAGCCAGCACATCCAGACTGATTCCTGGGATGTCAGGACTGTCTTATGAAGAAAGACTGGATAGACTTGGTTTATACTCTCTAGAATTTAGAAGATTGAGAGGGGATCTTATAGAAAACTTACAAAATTCTTAAGGGGTTGGACAGGCTAGATGCAGGAAGATTGTTCCCGATGTTAGGGAAGTCCAGGACAAGGGGTCACAGCTTAAGGATAAAGGGGAAATCCTTTAAAACCGAGATGAGAAGAACTTTTTTTCACGCAGAGAGTGGTGAATCTCTGGAACTCTCTGCCACAGAGGGTAGTTGAGGCCAGTTCATTGGCTATATTTAAGAGGGAGTTAGATGTGGCCCTTGTGGCTAAGGGGATCAGGGGGTATGGAGAGAAGGCAGGTACGGGATACTGAGTTGGATGATCAGCCATGATCATATTAAATGGCGGTGCAGGCTCGAAGGGCCGAATGGCGTACTCCTGCACCTAATTTCTATGTTTCTATGTTTCTATCCTTCCTCAGATACGGGGTGCAAATTTGCTCATGGTTCTCCAAAAGCCCTCAATTCTAAACTTCCGTGTAAATTTTTAGAATGAAGTAGAGATGATGTTGTTAGTCTTCATACGAGGTGGGATGGGTATGTGGGGAGGGGAGGGTGGTGGGGGGGGCACGGTGGTGCAGCGGCAGAGTTGCTGCCTCACAGCACCAGAGACCCGGGTTCGAGCCTGACTACGGAGTTTGCACGTTCTCCCCGTGACCTGCGCGGTGGGTTTTCTCAGAGATCTTCGGTTTCCCCCCACAATCCAAAGACGTACAGGCTTGTAGGTTAATTGGCTTGGTATAAATGTAAAATTGTCCCTTTGTGTGTGTGTGTGTGTGTGTAGGATAGTGTTAGTGTACGGGGATGTTTAGAATGAAGTAGAGGTGGTGCTGTTGGTTTTCATACGAGCTGTGATAAGGGTGGCATTAATGAGCGAATTAGTCGGGAACAAACATGGAAGGCGCTGGAATTCCTTGGTGAGTTCGAGAGGGAAATGTAACATTTAGGTCAATGGTCTGTCACAGATGTGAAACATTAACTTTGTTCTATCGAGCCTGGTCCTCCCCCGACCCATTTCTGGCCTGTTCTGTTGGAGCCTGGAAAGAGTGCAGAGAAGATTTACGGGGGTGTTGCCAGGAATCGAGGGCCTCGGGTCCAGGGAGAGGCTGATCAGACTAGGACTTTATGCCTTGGAGTGCAGGAGGATGAAGGGTGATCTCATAGAGGCGTATAAAATGATGAGGGGAATAGATCAGGTAGATGCACAGAGTCTTTCACCCAGAATAGGGGAATCGAAAGCCAGAGGGCATAGGTTTAAGGTGAGCGGGGAAAGATTCAATAGGAACTTGAGGGGCAACCCTTTTCATAGAAACATAGGTGCAGGAGTAGGCCATTCGGCCCTTCGAGCCAGCACCACCATTCAATGTGATCATGGCTGATCATCTAAAATCAGTACCCCGTTCCTGCTTTTTCCCCCATATATCCCTTGATTCCGCTAGCCGTAAGAGCTAAATCTAACTATCTCTTGAAAACATCCAGTGAATTGGCCTCCACTGCCTTCTGTGGCACAGAATTCCACAGATTCACAACTCTCTGGGTGAAGAAGTTTTTCCTCATCTCAGTCCTAAATGGCTGACCCATTATTGTTAAACTGTGACCCCTGGTTCTGGTTTCGCTTGGATGGTGGGTGTATAGAACGAGCTGCCAGAGGAGGTAGTTGAGGCAGATATTATAACAGCATTCAAAAGCAATTTGGACAGGTACACTGATAGGAAAGGTGTAGAGGCATGTGGGTCAAATGTGGGCAGGTTGGATTAGTCCAGTTTATTGTCGCGTGTACCGAGGTACAGTGAAAAGCATTTGTTGGATGCTGAATGCATGAATACAATCGAGCCATTCGCGACCTGCAGGTAAATGATAAGGGAATAATGTTTTGTGCAAGGTAAAGCCAGTAAAGTCCGATCAAAGGTAGTCCGAGGGTCACCGATGAGGTTGTGTTAGGAAGGTTCCGTTCCTTGATAACAGCTGGGAAGAAACTGTCTTTGAATCTGGATTAGTGTAATGCAGACACACTGGCTTTGATAGGCATCTTGGACAAGTTAGGTCTGTTTTTCATGCTGCATCACTTCACCAGGCTAATTCCCGGGATGGCGGGACTGATATACGATGAAAAAATGCATTGACCGGGCTTATATTCACTGGAATTTAGAAGGATGAGAGCGGATCTTATAGAAACATATAATATTATTAAGGGATTGGACAGGGTAGATGCAGGAAAAATGTTCCCCATGTTGGGGGAGTCCAGAACCAGGGGTCACAGTTTAAGAATAAGGGGTCGGCCATTTGGGACTGAGACGAGGAAAAACGTTTTCACCCAGAGAGTTGTGAATCTGGAGAATTCTCTGCCACGGAAGGCAGTGGAGGCCAATTCACTGGATGTTTTCAAGAGTTAGATTTGGCTCTTGGGGCTATGGAATCAAGGGATATGGGGAGAAAGCAGGAATTGTTTCTCGATTTTCAGCCATGATGGGTTGGGCTGGCTCGAAGGGCCGAATGGCCTACTCCTACACCTATTTACTATGTTTCTATTTCAAGACCAGGAGTTGATTTGGTATCCTGTAGCCTCTATAGAAAGTCAGCCTGCACGTTTGTTACCCTTGGATAATTCTGGAGGAAGGGAATGTTGTCTAACGGGTTGGGCAGGTGGTAGAGTGGAGGATTTGGCTTCTGGGAATGGGGCCAAAAACCCTGGGCAACCTGAGACGACCTTCCTGTCCCTCCTGTGTGCCATGCCTGGGCTCTGGCTGGCAGGAGCAGCTCCACCAAGCTTGTCTCAACTCACTAAGCCAGATCGTTCAGTCACAGCACTGGCAATGTGGCATCTTGTGCATCTAGAGTCATAGAGTGATACAGCATGGAAACAGGCCCTTCAGCCCAGTTTTCCCACACCAGCCAACAATGTCCCAGCTACACTAGTCCCACCTGCCTGCGCTTGGTCCATATCCCTCCAAACCTGTCCTATCCATGTATCTGTCTAACTGTTTCTTAAATGTTGGGATAGTCCCAGCTTCAACTACCTCCTCTGGCAGCTTGTTCCATACACCCACCACCCTCTGTGTGAAAAGGTGACCCCTCAGAATCCTATTAAATCTTTTCCCCTTCACCTTGAACCTATGTCATTCTTGCCATAGCGGGAGTACAGATAAGGTTCACCAGACTGATTCCTGGGATGTCAAGACTTTCATATGAAGAAAGACTGGGTAGACTCGGCTTGTACTCGCTAGAATTTAGAAGATTGAGGGGGGATCTTATAGAAACTTACAAAATTCTTAAGGGGTTGGACAGGCTAGATGCAGGAAGATTGTTCCCGATGTTGGGGAAGTCCAGAACAAGGGGTCGCAGTTTAAGGATAAGGGGGAAGTCTTTTAGGACCGAGATGAGAAAAACATTTTTCACACAGAGAGTGGTGAATCTGTGGAATTTTCTGCCACAGAAGGTAGTTGAGGCCACAGTTCATTGGCTATATTTAAGAGGGAGTTAGATGTGGCCCTGTGGCTAAAGGGATTAGGGGGGTATGGAGAGAAGGCAGGGATGGGATACTGAGTTGGATGATCAGCCATGATCATATTGAATGGCGGTGCAGGCTCGAAGGGCCGAATGGCCTCTAGTCCTGCACCTATTTTCTATGTTTCTATGTCTTCTGATCCTCTTTCTTTCTTTTAAAATCTTTTTATTAGTTTTTTTCAAAAGCAAAAACAAGGCAACAAAAAAGGAATGATAAACTTATCAGTAATATTGATACATAGGGATCAGGGTTACATTAATGGCAGGTAGAACCTAACTATGAGTCCAGTGTCAAAATACACATTGAATATAGACCTCCCGGTCTCTATGTAAATATAGTTAAGTGCTTAAAAGGGGAACTTGTATGTACCTGTATAAAAAGAAAAAGGAAAAAAGAAAAAAAGAGAAAAAATGAAAAAACAAAACCTCCCTAAACTAAAGAAAAAAAAAAATTGCAAAACAGAATCTGGGCTGCAAAGAGTTTCAACTATTTAAGTCCTTGTTTGTCCTCAAGTCCGTTCCACTGTATACCAGTAAATTAAAATGATTATAACAGTTGTAGAGGGGACAGTTTATGTCGTATGAAAATGTTGAATAAATCTTCCCCAAGTCCTATCAAATTCTTCCCCAGTCTGAAGAAGGGTTTCGGACCGAAACGTTGCCTATTTCCTTCGCTCCATGGATGCTGCTGCACCCGCTGAGTTTCTCCAGCACTTTTGTCTATGTTCAGTATAAAGCAGCATCAGCAGTTCCTTCCTGCTCTGTGGACTCCCTTCTTCCCTATTCTGTGAATCCAGGCCTGTCACCTGCCTGAGGGGGGGAATGCATTGTTGGTTCAGAGGGAGGGGGGATAGAAGGGGAATTATTGGCACTCATTTGGTGGTTGGTGGTGGTGGGGAGGGGGCAGCAGGGAGAAGGTTAGATTGTCGCTGACGTGGGCTGCGGGCAGCTGCCCCATTCCCGAGTTTCGCTTCCTCATCCCGCCACGCTTTAAAGAGGCTCTCTGTCCTCGGCCCCGCTCAGTCACAGCTGAGCCGTAGCTCTGGATAAACCCACAGCTTGGGAGCGTACAGGGTGCCTGCTCTGCCAAGGGTACTCCCATCTGCTGGAGTCCAGGCCAGTGCCAGCCGAGCCTTGGGTCCCCACAGCTGCTCAACTTCCGTGGGGTGAGTAAGCCTCATT
This sequence comes from Leucoraja erinaceus, assembly GCF_028641065.1. Classification (NCBI taxonomy): domain Eukaryota; kingdom Metazoa; phylum Chordata; class Chondrichthyes; order Rajiformes; family Rajidae; genus Leucoraja; species Leucoraja erinaceus. The sequence continues at coordinate 2,199,423 of NC_073414.1, forward strand.
GATTTGAGAATTAAGGGACTGAAGTTTAGGGGTAACATGAGGGGGAACTTCTTTACCCAGAGAGTGGTAGCTGTGTGTGGAATGAGCTTCCAGTGGAAGTGGTGGAGGCAGGTTCGAATTTATCATTTGAAAACAAATTGGATAGGTATATGGACGGGAAAGGAATGGAGGGTTATGGTCTGAGTGCAGGTAGATGGGACTAGGTGCGAGTAAGTGTTCGGCACGGACTAGAAGGGCCGAGATGGCCTGTTTCTGTGCTGTAATTGTTATATGGTTATATGTCGCTGTGTTGCCACAGACGGCTGTGGAGGCCACGTCAATGGATAGATAGATTCTTGATTAGTGCGGGTGTCAGGGGTTACGGGGAGAAGGGAGGAGAATGGGGTTAGTAGGGATAGATCAGCCATGTTTGAATGGCGGAGTATACTTGATGGGCCGAATGGCCTAATTCTTCTCCTATCACTTATGAACCTGATCAGAAACGTCACCTATCCATGTTCTCCACAGATGCTGCCTGACCCGCTGAGTTACTCCAGCACTCTGTCTCTTGTTTGTAAACCAGCACCTGAAATTCCTAGTCTCCACCATTGCTGGGAGATACTGGGATTAGTAACTAGGGTGGGGGTCTCAACGTGTCTGTCCATATGTGACCTAGAGTGAGCTGGTCAATTGGAGGCTGAAGGGGTCAAAGGGTGTCGGTCAAGGATAGTTGTGGTTCACATTGGAGGTCAGGGATCAGCGATGGGTCACAGGGATTGGTGCCTGGGGTGAGCTTCCAGTTTCTCAACATGTATGGCAATATTGCTAACATGGTTAGTAAAATGAAGATAGGCTCAAAATGGTGGGCGACAACGGGTAGAGCTGCTGCCTCACAGCGCCAGAGACCCGGGTTCGATCCTGACCACGGGTGCTGTCTGTACGGAGTTTGCACGTTCTCTCTGTGACCTGCGTGGGTTTGCTCCGGGTGCTCCGGTTTCCTCCCACACTCCAAAGACGTGCAGGTTTGTGGATTAATTGGCTTGGTATAATTGTAAAATGTCCCTAGTGTGTGTGTGTGTGTGTGTGTGTGTGTGTGTAGGATAGTGTTAGTGTGCTGGTCAGTACGGACTTGATGGGCCGAAGGGCCTGTTTCCGAGCTGTATCTCTAATCCAAACTAAACATGGCTATGTTGTGGGAGCACACGGGTCGACTAATTTCTTCCAGAACATTCCGCACGCCCATTCAGACCATCCTTTGGGATGAAACCAGTTGATTAATGTTTTGTTTTCTTTGTGTCTCCCTCTTGTCTTTCCAGGTCCCAGTCCGTTTCTACAAGCTGAGCAGAATTTTGGTGAGTCTCACGGAATTCCTCATCGGAAGGGCCTATTTACGGGTTATTTAAACCAGAGGCTCGGACCAGACTGGTGAAACCATTAGGAAGGAGGAGGAGGGCAGAGGGTGGTGAATCTGGGGAATTCATTGCCACAGACGGCAGTGGAGGCCAAGTCAGTGGATATTTTTAAAGCAGAGATAGATAGATTCTTGATTAGTACGGGTGTCAGGGGCTATGAGGAGAAGGCAGGAGAATGGGGCTAGTAGGGAGAGATAGATCAGCCATGACGGAGTGGACTTGATGGGCCGAATGGCCTAATTCTACTCCTATCACTAATGAACCCGACCTGAAACCTCACTTATCCATTTCCTCCAGAGATGCTGCCTGACCCTCTGAGTTACTCCAGCACTTTTGTGAAACGTCACCTATCCATGTTCTCCACAGATGCTGCCTGACCCGCTGAGTTTACTCCAGCACTCTGTGAAACGTCACCTATCCATGTTCTCCACAGATGCTGCCTGACCCCTGAGTTACTCGCACTCTGTGAAACGTCACCTATCCATGTTCTCCACAGATGCTGCCTGACCCACTCGGTTCTGGTGCAGCAGCATCTATGGACTAAGGAAATAGGCACCGAAATCCTTCTTCTCCAACGTTTCGGGCCGAAATGCTCGGCCGAAACGTTGCCTATTTCCTTAGCTGCTAGATGCTTACCCCTGAGTTACTCCAGCACTCTGTGACACGTCACCTATCCATGTTCTCCACAGATGCTGCCTGACCTGCTGAGTTACTCCAGCACTCTGTGAAACGTCACCTATCCATGTTCTCCAGGGTAGACCTGATAGGCAACGTTTGGCCTAATTCTGCTCCTGTCGTTTATGAACATTAGTTCCAGGGGTCTGTGGGAGAGAGTTGAGTTGGGGTGGGTTTTGTTGAATGAAAGCTGACTGGTTTGATTTATTTTCAGATCTGAACGTGTTGAACGACTATATCATGAAGGACCTTGAGGACCTTCAGCCCACACAGCCATGTGACTTCAACGATGTACATATTGGGGAGATTAGGAACCAACTAATGGACCAAGTACCCAGTTGGGCCTGCAACATCACCGATCTGCTGCCCACCTCCACAGGCTCCCCTCTGCTGGTCGCCAGGGGCACGGGGTCCCCCCAGCTGGTCGCTAGGGGCCCGGGGCCCACCCAGATGCCCCCCAGGGGAGGCCTGGGGCCCAGCCAGCTGGTCAGCCGTGGCCCGGGGGCCCCACAAACGGGTTCCAGGGGAGCGGAGGTGAAGCACCACGGGTCAGGCCGGGGCGCCAGGAGCAGGGCCCCGTTGCGCCCGGAGCCACGCTGCTTCCCCGTGCTGGGCCCCGGTGGCGTTGCCGAGGACCCGGCCCCAAAGCTGGTCATCACCGAGCAGCCCAAGCAGCGCGGCATGAGGTTCCGCTACGAGTGCGAGGGCCGCTCAGCCGGCAGCATCCCCGGCGAGAACACCACCGAGATCAACAAGACCCTCCCCACCGCGCAGGTGAGCACCGACCCCCCCCCCTCCCCCGGACCACGACCCGCCCAACGCCAACTCCGGGTCGCGGCTGGCTTGTGTCCATCAGGCTCAGTGACGGCTTCATGCTCCCTCTGCATTGGGTTTGGATGCTGTTGAGTTGCTATTGGCCTTGGGTTGCTGTTGGCTTGGGTTTGAGATTGGCTTGGGGTTGGCATCAGATTAGTATTGGTGTTGCTGTTATGTTAGTGTTGGGCCTTGTCCTTTGGGCCTTGGTGTGTTAGGCCCCTTGGTGTTGGGCCTAGTCCTTGGTGTTGGGCCTAGTCCTTGGTGTTGGGCCTAGTCCTTGGTGTTGGGCCTAGTCCTTGGTGTTGGGCCTAGTCCTTGGTGTTGGGCCTAGTCCTTGGTGTTGGGCCTTGTCCTTGGTGTTGGGCCTAGCTTGGTGTTGGGCCTTGGTGTTGGGCCTAGTCCTTGGTTTGGGCCTAGTCCTTGGTGTTGGGCCTTGTCCTTGGTGTTGGGCCTTGTCCTTGGTGTTGGGCCTTGTCCTTGGTGTTGGGCCTTGTCCTTGGTGTTGGGCCTTGTCCTTGGTGTTGGGCCTAGTCCTTGGTGTTGGGCCTTGTCCTTGGTGTTGGGCCTTGTCCTTGGTGTTGGGCCTTGTCCTTGGTGTTGGGCCTTGTCCTTGGTGTTGGGCCTAGTCCTTGGTGTTGGGCCTAGTCCTTGGTGTTGGGCCTTGTCCTTGGTGTTGGGCCTTGTCCTTGGTGTTGGGCCTTGTCCTTGGTGTTGGGCCTTGTCCTTGTTGTTGGGCCTTGTCCTTGGAGTTGGGCCTTGTCCTTGGTGTTGGGCCTTGTCCTTGGTGTTGGGCCTTGGCTTGGTGTTGGGCCTTGTCCTTGGTGTTGGGCCTTGTCCTTGGTGTTGGGCCTTGTCCTTGGTGTTGGGCCTTGTCCTTGGTGTTGGGCCTCGTCCTTGGTGTTGGGCCTTGGGCCTCGTCCTTGGTGTTGGGCCTTGGGCCTCGTCCTTGGTGTTGGGCCTTGGGCCTTGTCCTTGGTGTTGGGCCTTGGCTTGGTTTTGGGCCCTGGCCTTGGTGTTGGGCCCTGGCTTGTCCTTGGACCCTGGCCTTGACTTGGTGTTGGCTTGGCATTGAGTTGATGCGAGTGCCAGCTTAATATTTGTGTCACCATCGGCTTTCTGTTGGTACCTGTTAAAGTCGATCAGAGAGTCATGGAGCCACGGATACAGGCCCATCAGGCCTACTTACCCACGCAGGCCAAGAATCCCCATCTCAGTCTGAAGAAGGATCTTGACCTGAAACGTCACCCATTTATTTTCTTCTCTCCAGAGATGCTGCCTGACCCGCTGAGTTACTCCAGCATTTTGTATCTATCTTTGGTGTAAACCAGCAACTGCAATTCCATCTTACACGCTCCCCATCTGCACTAGACCCACCTTTGGGCCATATGCCTCTAAACCCGTTCATGTCCATGTACCTGTGGAGATGTCTTTTAAACCCTTTGATGGTCCCTGCCTCAAACACTGCACAGTGACCAGGGCGCAGTGTGAATGTGGGATTGGTTCCCACATGCAGTGGCTGCAGTGAATACTACAGTGACATTGAAGGGGAAGATGGACAAATGTGTGGGTGAGGTGGAGATGTGTCTCTGTGTGTCTGTCTGTGTGTGCGTGCGTGTGTGGTGTGCGTCTGTGTGTGTGTGCGTGCGTGTCTCTGTGTCTGTGTGTCTGCGTGCGCGTCTCTGTGTGTCTGCGTGCGTGTCTCTGTGTGCGCACGTGCTGGCGTCTGTGTGTGTGCGTGCGCGTCTGTGTGCGCACGTGCGTGTCTCTGTGTCTGTGCGTGTGTGTGCGCGTCTCTGTGTGTCTGCGTGCGCGTCTGTGTGTGTCTGCGTGCGTGTCTCTGCGTGCGCACGTGCGTGCATCTGTGTGTGTGTGTGCGCTCGTACGTCTCTGTGTGTCTGTGTATGTGTGTGTGTGCGTGCGTGTCTCTGTGTTTGCGTGCGTGTCTCTGTGTGCGTCTGTGTGTGTGTGTGGTGTGTGTGTCTCTGCGTGTGTGTCTCTGAGCGTGCGTGCGTCTGTGTCTCTGTGTGTGTGTGTGTTGTGCGTCTGTGTGTGTGTGTGCGTGCGTGTCTGTGTGTCTCTCTGTGTGCGCACGTGCGTGCGTCTGTGTGTGTACGTCTGTGTATGTGTGTGTGTGCGTGCGTGTCTCTGTGTGTTTGTGTGCGTGTCTCTGTGTGCGTGCGTCTGTGTGTGTGTGTGTGTGTGTGTGCCTGTCTGTCTCTCTCTGTGCTCCACTCCCCAGCCCTGAGTTGCGGTTCACAGACACCACTTGCCAGTTCAGCCTCTGAACTCCACTGCCAAGTGGTTATGTTGGGATTATTTCAGGGTGTGTTTATGAGCTGGGGATTTTGTTTGGGAGTTTGGGCGTGGCCTGGGTGGTTCCCACGGTGTCTGGGAGATTATGTGGGGGATTCCGTCACACCTGCCCGTGTCTCTGTCACCAGGAGTGTGGGAACACAGAGCACCCAGAGAAAACCCACGCAGGTCACGTGGAGAACGTGCAAACTCCGTACAGACAGCACCCGTAGTCAGGATCAAACCTGTGTCTCTGGCGCTGTAAGGCAGCAACTCTACTGCTGTGCCACCGTGCATCTAGAGTCCAATCTTTATTGAACCTAAGATACTTCAGCTGCTTTACTGCCAGCTTGCTGGATGCCCATCAAGTCTACTCCGCCATTCAATCATGACTGATCTATCTCTCCCTCCTAACCCCATTTTCCAGCCTGCTCCCCATAACCCCTGACACCCGTACTAATCAAGAATCTGTCAATCTCTGCCTTAAAAGTATCCACTGACTTGTGGCCTCCACAGCCGTCTGTGGCAAATAATCACAGATTCACCACCCTCTGACTAAAGAAATTCCTCCTCATCTCCTTTCTAAAGGAACGTCCTTTCATTCTGAGGCTGTGCGCCCTCTGGTCCTAGACTCTCCCACTAGTGGAAACATCCTCTCCACATCCACTCTCTCCAGACCTTTCACTATTCGGTGAGTTTCAATGAGGTCCCCCCTCATCCTTCTAAACTCCAGCGAGTACAGGCCCAGTGCCGTCAAACGCTCATCACATGTTAACCCAAACCTTTCTCAGTTCAATTCAGTTCAGTTTATTGTCCAGTATATCGAGGTACAGTGAAAAGCTTCTGTTGCGCGCTAACCAGTCAGCGGAAAGACAATACATGATGGCAATCGAACCGTCCACAATGTACAGATACATGATGAGGGAATAACATTTAGTGCAAGATAAAGTCCGATCAAAGGTTACAATCGGACCATCCACGGTGTACCAACAAGGGAATAACGTTCCTGGGGTCTATGGGACTAGGTGAGAGTAAGTGTTCGGCACGGACTAGAAGGGCCGAGATGGCCTGTTTCCGCGCTGTAATTGTTATATGGTTATATGGGTTGTCCGTGTAAATCCCACACCATCCTGGCCACACACTCATCTCCCCGCTACCTCCAGGTAGAAGGTACAGGAGCCTGAAGACTGCAACGACCAGGTTCAGGAATAGCTACTTCCACACAGCCATCAGGCTATTAAACTTGGCTCGGACTAAACTTTGAACATTAATAGCCCATTATCTGTTGTTTGCACTTTATCAGTTTATTTATTCATGTGTGTATATATTTATATAATGGTCTATGGACACGCTGATCTGTTCTGTAGTAAATGCCTACTATGTTCTGTTGTGCTGAAGCAAAGCAAGAATTTCATTGTCCTATCAGGGACACATGACAATAAACTCACTTAGAAACATAGAAAATAGGTGCCGGAGTAGAGGCCATGCGGCCCTTTCTAGCCTGCACCGTCATTCAATATGATCATGGCTGATCATCCAACTCGGTATCCCATCCCTGCCTTCTCTCCATACCCCCTGATCCCTTTAGCCACAAGGGCCACATCTAACTCCCTCTTAAATATAGCCAATGAACTGACCTCAACTACCTTCTGTGGCACAGAATTCCAGATTCACCACTCTCTGTGTGAAAAATGTTTTTCTCATCTAGGTCCTAAAGGATTTCCCCCTTATCCTTAAACTGTGACCCCTTGTTCTGGACTTCCCCAACATCGGGAACAATCTTCCTGCATCTAGCCTGTCCAACCCCTTAAGAATTTTGTAAGTTTCTATAAGGTCCCACCTCAATTTTCTAAATTCTAGCGAGTACAAGCCGAGTCTATCCAGTTAATTCTTAATTCACCGTGCGTTCTTCTGCTTCCCTTTCATCCAGATCCAGAACTGGCATGGGGAGGTCAAGATGGTCATCTCCCTGGTGACCAAGGATGCCCCGTACAAGCCTCACCCCCACAGTCTGGTGGGCAAGGACTGCCAGAACGGCATCTGTGAAGTTACCGTTAGTCCCAAATGCAACATGAAGGCTTGGTGAGTGAGCCTCAGCTGTCCGAGCGTGGGGGAGGAAGGTGGGGGGGGGGGGGGGGGGAGGGGGAAAGGAGTGGTTTGTTCTGGGCCCCATCAAATCCATGCTGACCATCGTGGTGGCTCCCATCGGTGGCCTGCAGATGATACTTCGACTTCTGGGGGCAGAACTTCAGCTGGTGCAGCGGTAGAGTTGCGCCGGTTCCACCCTGACCTCTGCTGCTGTCTGCGTGGAGTTTGCATGTTCTCCCTGTGACCGCGTGGGTTTTCTCCGGGTGCTGCGGTTTCCACCAAAGACGTTCAGGTCCGTAAGTTATTCGGTCTTCTAGTGTGTAGGGAGTGGATGAGAAAGTGGGATAACTTAGAACTAGTGTGAAGGGGTGAAGGATGGCCAGTATGGACTCGTTGGGCCGAAGGGCCTGTTTCTGTGCAACTCTAAACTGAAATCTAAGGTTTGGGTTTATTTTTCTCTCGTGTACCGAGGTACAGTGAAAAACTTCAAGATCAGATATATATTTATTGTATAAATCCAATTATGTCCAAACTCAGGTACAACAGGGGAAGATACAGAGTGGAGGATATAGTTCTCAGCATTGTAGTGCATCAGTTCCACAGACAAAGTCCAATGTCTGTAATAACCCTAAACCTTTAGTTTAGTTTAGAGATACAGCGCGGAAACAGGCCCTTCAGCCCATCGAGTCTACGCCGACCAGCAATCCCCGCACGCTAACACTACAATACATACGCCAGGGATAATTTTACTTTTATACCGAAGCCAATTAATCTACAAACCTGTACTTCTTTGGAGTGTGGGAGGAAACCGAAGATCTCGGAGAAAACTCACGGGGAGAACGTGCAAACTCCGTAGAGACAGCACCCGTAGTCGGGACCGAACCCGGGCCTTTGGCGCTGTGAGGCAGCAGCTCTACCCGCTGCGTCACGTGCCTTCCCTAACCTTGCCTTCATGTTCCAGTTTCGCTAACCTTGGCATTCAGTGCGTGAAGAAGAAAGAAACGACCAGAGCTGTCGAACACAGGTTGAAAATCGGGATTGACCCGTTCAACGGTAAGATGGCTATACAAACATAGACAATAGGTGCAGGAGTAGAGGCCATTCGGCCCTTCGAGCCTGCACCATTCGCCATTCAATATGATCATGGCTGATCATCCAACTCAGTATCCCGTACCTGCCTTCTCTCCATACCCTCTGATCCCCTTAGCCGCAAGGGCCACATCTAACTCCCTCTTAAATATAGCCAATGAACTGTGGCCTCGACTACCCTCTGTGGCAGAGAATTCCACAGATTCACCACTCTCTGTGTGAAAAAAGTTCTTCTCATCTCGGTTTTAAAGGATTTCCCCCTTATCTTTAAACTGTGACCCCTTGTCCTGGACTTCCCCAACATCGGGAACAATTTTCCTGCATCTAGCCTGTCCAACCCCTTAAGAATTTTGTAAGTTTCTATAAGATCCCCTCTCAATCTAGATAGATCCTTTATTGTCATTCAGACCTTACGGTCTGAACGAAATTATGTTGCCTGCAGTCATACACAGAATCAATAATAACAAAACATACAATAAACACAAATTAAACATCCACCAATCTCCTAAATTCTAGCGAGTACAAGCCGAGTCTATCCAGTCTTTCTTCATAAGACAGTCCTGACATCCCAGGAATCAATCTGGTGAACCTTCTCTGTACTCCCTCTATGGCAATAATGTCCTTCCTCAGATTTGGAGACCAAAACTGTACGCAATACTCCAGGTGTGGTCTCACCAAGACCCTGTACAACTGCAGTAGAACCTCCCTGCTCCTATACTCAAATCCTTTTGCTATGAAAGCTAACATACCATTCGTTTTCTATAGGAGCAAGGCAAGGCAAGTTTATTTGTATAGCACCATTCGTGCCAACAGCAATTCAAGGTGCTTTATAGGAAAGAAAAAATAAAATAGTCAATAATTAAAAATTGCAAAACAAGCAATACGACAAATGTATGAATAATAAAACGTCAATGAAACAATAAAACGATTTTAAAAAGCACATATAACCATATAACAATTACAGCACGGAAACAGGCCATCTCGACCCTTCTAGTCCGTGCCGAACACATAATCTCCCCTAGTCCCATATACCTGCGCTCAGACCATAACCTCCATTCCCTTCCCATCCATATAACTATCCAATTTATTTTTAAATTATAAAAACGAACCTGCCTCCACCACCTTCACTGGAAGCTCATTCCACACAGCTACCACTCACATGAAAGGGTTTAAATTAAACGGTTAAGATTACCTGCACGTCGGGTTATGGACAAGCTATAGTAAACAAGTGTTTTTAGGCCTGATTTAAATGCACTTGCAGTCTGTGCACACCTCAGGTGTTCAGGGAGCTTGTTCCACAGGTGTGGAGCATAAAAACCTGCTTGCAGCCTTTTTAGTTCTGACCCTGGGAACACAGAGTAAACCTGTCCCTGAAGACCTGAGGAGTCTAGGTGCCTCATATACAACAAGTAGGTCAGAGATGTATTTTGGACCTAGACCATTCAGTGCCTTGTAGGTCAGTAACAGAATTTTAAAATCTATCATCTTACCCGCAGGGAGCCAGTGCAAAGATTTAAGGACAGGTGTAATGTGGTCCATTTTCTTGGTGTTGGTCAAGACTCTGGCAGCGGCATTTTGGATAAGCTGCAGTTGTTTAATTGATTTTTTATTGAGACCTGTAAAGATGCCATTACAATAATCTAACCTACTAAAAATATATGCATGAACAAGTTTTTCCATTGTCTTCTTTGGGCAGAAATCCCTTGATTCTTGCAATATTTTTTAGATGGTAATAGGCAGATCTGGTAATGGTCTTTATATGGCTGTTTAACTTCAAATCCGAGTCCATAACTACACCAAGGTTTCTGGCTTTGTCTGTGGTTTTCAGTGCAATTGAGTCGAGTTGAGCACTCACCTCTAGCCTTGTTTTTTTGGGACCAAAGACAATAATTTCTGTCTTATTTGCATTGAGCTGGAAGACGTTCTGGTTGATCCACTCATTGATATGTTTGACACACTGGCTCAGTGAGTGTGGGGGACTATGGTCATGTGGTGACACTGCGATATATAGTTGTGTGTCATCGGCATAAGTGTGGTAGGATATGTTAAAGTGCTCTATGATCTGAGCTAGTGGGAGCATATAAATGTTGAACAAAATGGGTCCAAGAATGGAGCCCTGAGGAACCCCGCATGTGAGTTTTGTACATTCTGATTCAAAATTACCAAGGGAAACAAAATAATCCCTAGTAATTCAAGTAAGATTTGAACCAGTCCAGCACAGAACACTTCAATTTGTGGTGTGTTAGACCCACAACAGACATGGAGAAAAGACACAAAGTGCTGGAGGAACTCAGTAGGTCAGGCAGCATCTGCAGAGATAATGGACAGGCAACATTTCGGGTCAGGACCTTGCTTTAGACAAGACTGTCTAGATTGGTTATTTGAACCCTGGGTGTGAAATATTGGCCTGCAAATGTGTTTTGTGATTAGCAGCCACAGGTGGTGTTAAGTTGCGCTGGGCTCTGCATGGTTCGTGTTGCTGGATGACAAAGATAGAGAGTGAAATATAACGGCCACCAGACCGCAGACAAGCAGGCAGGCCCGCTATGAGAGAGCAGAGAGCCACACACAGGAAACTGTCCTCTGCAGTACAGCCGTAACTCTTGCTGCTGCCTCCCGCACTCACAGGAGACGCCCCACAACCTGAGGAAATAACTCCTCTCTCTCCCCCTTTCTCTCTCAACTCTCCCCCACTCTCTCCCCCATCCCTCTCCTCTCACCCCCACCTCTCTCCCTCCCTCTCCACCTCTCCCTCCCTCTCCACCTCTCCCCCCCCCCTCCACTCCTCTCTCTCCCTCCCCACCTTTCTCCCTCCCCACCTCTCTCTCCCTCCCCACCTCACCTCTCCCCTCCCCCCCCACCTCTCTCCCCAACCCCCCCCTCCCCTCTCCTCCTCTCTCCTCCACCCCACCTCTCTCTCCTCACTCTCTCCCACCCCCCCCCTCTCCCCCTCCCACCCCCCCTCTCTCCCCCCCCCCCCTCTCCCCCTACCCTCTCCCTCTCCCCCCTACCCTCTCCCCCCACCCTCTCTCCCCCCACCCTCTCTCCTCCCCACCCCTCACCCCTCCTCTCTCCCCCCACCTCTCTCTCCCCCCACCTCTCTCCACCCCTCCCCCCACCTCTCTCTCCCCCCCCCTCTCTCTCTCTCTCTCCCTCCCCCCCCTCTCTCCCTCTCCCCTTCTCTCTCTCCCTCTCTCCCTCCCCACCCTCTCTCTCCCTATCCCCTTCTCTATATCCATCTCTCCCTCCCCACCTCTCTCTCTCTCTCTCTCTAACCCTCTCTCCTTCCCCACCTCTCTCTCCCTCCCCACCTCTCTCTCCCCACCTCTCTCTCCCCCCTCTCTCCCCTCTCTCCCTTCCCACCCTCTCTCTCCCTCCCCACCTCTCTCCCTCCCCACCTCTCTCCCTCCCCACCTCTCTCCTCTCCCCCACCTCTCTCTCCCCTACCCTCTCTCCCTCCCCCCTACCCCTCTCCCTCCCCCACCCCTCTCCCCCCCCTGCACACACACACTGTCACTGTGTGTCATGTTGTTACTTGTGGGCGGAGCACCAAGGCAAATTCCTTGTATGTGAATACTTGGCCAATAAACTTACTTACTTAAACTGGAGCACAACAAAAATAGCTTAGCAGACTCTGGTTTCATACGTGGTGGTTTGATTGATTAGTTTTTCATTCACAAAGTGCTGGAGTAATTTAGCGGGTCAGGCAGCATCTCTGTGGAGAACGTGGATAGGTACAAAGTGCTGGAGTAACTCAGCGGGTCGGGCAGCATTTGTGGAGAACGTGGATAGGTGACGTTTTGTGTCGGGACCCTCGTGCTGAAGGGTGGATAGTGGGACAAGGTAAAGGCCACTATGGATGGCAGTGGTCGGGGTGGGTTGGGTTGGGGTCGGGGTGGGTTGGTAGACCAGGTGCTGATGAGATTTTTTCTCCTCTTCCACAGTTGGAGATTCTCTCAACTACCTGGAGGACATTGACATGAACGTGGTGCGTCTCTGCTTTCAGGCCTTTATCCAGGACCCCTACATCGCACTGACCCCCGTGCTCTCAGATCCCATCTACGACAAGAGTAGGTTCTATAACTGCTAGGAGCAGAATTAGGCCATTCGGCCCATCATGTCTACTCCGCTTTTCACTCATGGCTGATCTATCGTTCTGTCCTGGCCCCTCAATTCTAGTTTAAGAAGGAGCTGCAGATGCTGGAGAAATCGAAGGTAGATAAAAATGCTGGAGAAACTCAGCGGGTGAGGCAGCATCTATGGAGAGAAGACCCTTCCGGGTCTCGACCTGAAACGTCGCCAATTCCTTCTCTCCATAGATGAAGAAGGGTCTCGCCCCGAAACGTCACCTATTCCTTTGCTCCATAGATGCTGCCTCACCCGCTGAGTTTCTCCAGCACTTTTGTCTACCTTCGATTTTTCAGGCATCTGCAGTTATTTCTTAACCATAAATACTATGTAACGCAAATATTCTTAAATACTGAATGAACGACTATACAACTATCTCAACATCTTCATTCTATTGTTGGCGGACACAAAATGCTGGAGAAACTCAGCGGGCGAGGCAGCATCCATGGAGAGAAGGAATTGGCGATGTTTCGGGTCGAGACCCTGAAACGTCACCTATTCCTTCACTCCATAGATACTGCCTCACCCGCTGAGTTTCTCCAGCATTTTGTGTCTACCTTCGATTTTACCAGCATCTGCAGTTCTTCCTTGAATGTTATTCTGGTGCATAATTTTAGATGCCGAATGTTTTATTCTTGTACAATTGCATCTAATAAAAAATATATTTTTTTTAAATTAAAAAAAAAAAAGCACATTATTCTGGTGCTGCCTCTCGGCACGCATGTAACCCCGGATTTAGGGGCAGACGGCCAGTTTGGGCACACGTCGTCACGCGATGGGTAACGTTGTGTTAACGCTTTATCTAAACTCCCCCTCCTCTCCACCGCACAGAAGCCACCAACACGTCCGAGCTGCGTATCTGCCGGCTGAACAAGGACTGCGGAGTTTGCACGGGCGGTGAAGAGCTCTTCCTCCTGTGTGATAAGGTGCAGAAAGGTACGGTGTGGAGAGGGGGGGGTCTCCATGCTCTGACCATTGACCGGGTTGATTGCATGCCTTAGAAACATAGAAAATAGGTGCAGGAGGAGGCCATTCGGCCCTTCGAGCCAGCACCGCCATTCATTGTGATCATGGCTGATCGTCCCCTATCAATAACCCGTGCCTGCCTTCTCCCCATATCCCTTCACTCCACTAGCCCCTAGAGCTCTATCTAACTCCCTCTTAAATCCATCCAGTGACTCTGTGGCAGGGAATTCCACAAATTCACAACTCTCTGGGTGAAAACGTTTTTTCTCACCTCAGTCTTAAATGGCCTCCCCTTTATTCTAAGACTGTGTGGCCCCTGGTTCTGGACTCGCCCAACATTGGGAACATTTTTCCTGCATCTAGCTTGTCCAGTCCTTTTATAATTTTAAATGTTTCTATAAGATCCCCCCTCATCCTTCTAAACTCCAGTGAATACAAGCCTAGTCTTTTCAATCTTTCCTCATATGACAGTCCCGCCATCCCAGGGATCAATCTCGTGAACCTACGCTGCACTGCCTCAATCACAAGGATGTCCTTCCTCAAATTAGGAGACCAAAACTGTGCACAATACTCCAGATGTGGTCTCACCAGAGCCCTATACAACTGCAGAAGTGCACTGCAGAGACTCCTGCACCGTTTCCCCGTGCATGGATCATAGAAACACAGAAAATAGTTGCGGGGTGAGGCCATTCGGCCCTTCGAGCCAGCACCTCCATTGATTGTGATCATCCTCAATCAGTAACCCGTGCCTGCCATATCCCTCTATTCCGCTAGCCTCTAGAGCTCTATCTAACATTTTAGATAAGCATCCAGTGAATTGGCCTCTACTGCCTTCTGTGGCAGAGATTTCCACAGATTCACAACTCTCTGGGTGATCAATTGATACTTTATTCTCACTTGTGGCTTAGTGCAGCGAGGATCTTTGTTAGCACGCGTGCAAGATGCCCAACAAAGTTACAATCGACTAATAGGTGCAGGAGTAGAGGCCATTCGGCCCTTCGAGCCTGTACCGCCATTCAATGTTATCATGGCTGATCATCCCCAATCAGTGCCCCATTCCTGCCTTCTCCCCATATCCCCTGACTCCGCAACGAAAAACAGACACAAAAATCTGGATTAACTCAGCGGGTCAGGCAGAGAAAAGGAGTAGGCCACGATAAAGATTAGTTTAGTTGAGAGATACAGTGCGGAAACAGGCCCTTCGGCCCATCGAGTCCGCGCCAACCAGCACACGCACTAACACTACCTTACACACACACACACACACACTACGGACAATTTACAATCTTTACCAAAGCCAATTAACCTACACACCCGCACGTCTTTGGAGTGTGGGAGGAAACCGGAGCGCCCGGAGAAAACCCGCGTGGTCACGGGGTAGAACGTGCAAACTCCGCACAGACAGCACCCATGGTCAGGGGGAATGGGGTGGAAGCCAAGGTGAGCTGTCCTCTAACTCTCTCTCTCTCTCTCCCTCCTGCACAGAGGACATTGCTGTCGTCTTCTCCGGCGATAGCTGGGAGGCGCGCGGCGTCTTTTCCCAGACGGACGTCCACCGTCAAATCGCCATCGTGTTCAAGACACCGCCGTACTGTGACATCGACATCCAGCAGCCGGTGTTGGTGAGCCTGCGGCTGTATCGACCCTCCGACAAGGAGTACAGTGACCCCTTCGAGTTCCGCTACACCCCCAAGGACATCGGTAAATGCAACACCTTCTCCCTGGCCCGGTGGTCAGACAGGGTGTGGGTGGGTGGAGAGGGCTGTGAGGTTGCGTTTAGTTTATTCTCACATGTACCGAGGTACAGGGGAAAGCTTCTGCTTAGGATAGTTTAATTTAGCTAGGTTTTTGTTTAATTTAGTCTATTTGGGGGTATGGAGAGAAGGCAGGTACAGGATACTGAGTTGGATGATCAGCCATGATCATATTGAACGGCGGTGCAGGCTCGAAGGGCCGAATGGCCTCTACTCCTGCACCTATTTTCTATTTTAATTTAGTTATTTAAATTTAGTTTGTGTTAGTTTGTTTAATTTAGTTTGGGTTAGATTTGAGTGAGTTCAATGTAGTTGGTTTAATTTCATTTAGTTAGTACACTTAACTAGTTTAATTTAGTTACTTTCATTTCGATTAATTTTAATAGATTAGTCTAGTATATTGTCACATGTACAGTGAAAAGCTTTTTTGTTGCGTGCTAACCAGTCAGCGGAAAGACAATACTTGATTACAAACGAGCCGTCCAGAGAAAGCTTGGGAGGTGATAGGTCGAAACGAGAGGTACAGATTCTGTTTTACACAAAAGTGCTGGAGTAAACGGGGCCTGGACCCTTCCTCAGTGAGTCTGAAGATGGGTCTTCACCCGAAACATCACCTATTCACGCTCTCCAGAGATGCTGCCTGACCTGCTGAGTTACTCCAGCACTTTAGGTCCTTAAGTGATAGGTGGTACAGGTGAGGTTGGTTTTTGATTGTCAGATGGGTGTGCAAAAACCAAGTGGGAGATTGGTGAGATGAGGCTTTGTGAGTTGGGACAGTGGATGGTCTGGGAGTTAAAGTTCAAGTTACATTTGTTGCCACATGCACCCATTGGTACAGTGAGATTTGAGTTGCCATACAGCCTTACGAATAAAAATAACACAATAAACGATAGAATTTAACAAGAACATCCCCACACAGCAGAATGTGAGGTCTGAGTGAGGTTTGTACTCAAAGATCCTATAGCGGGAGCAAGATAGACCACTCCTGCTAAATGCAATGGGCTGATGTGTAGTACGCAACGGAGCCGAACGTGGGCCTTTTTTCATCCATTTCAGTAACCCAACCCGACTCGCAGTGTAATCAACGTTGCGGGGGAACAGTTTGTGTTAATAAATTAAAATTCTAAAAATGAGAAGATCTTTACCAAAGGATTTTTATTTTGTTACGAGGATGTTTCCGTAACCGGCTTCCGTCTCCGCACTAGTATCTTTGCTCCGCTACGGGATCTTTGGTGCGGAGACGGAAGCCGGTTACGGAAATGGGGCTGAAAATGACCCACGAATCTGCCCATGACCGTACTACGTCTTTTTCGTCGAGTGGACTATCTTGCTCACTGTAGGGTCTTTGGTTGTACTCACTGAGACTGTTATGTGAATGATCTCTGGGTGATGACTTGCAGCTGATTCCCGAACACTTTTATTTCAGATTACTATGGTATTCACCAGAAGTGGAAACGGAAGATCAAGTTCCCTCCGATCAGCACATTTATTGGTGAGTTTGGGAAACCCGGCCATAGTTTTATTATAGACAATAGGTGCACGAGTAGAGGCCATTCGGCCCTTCTCCCCAGCACCGCCATTCAATGTGATCATGGCTGATCATCCCCAATCAGTACCCCGTTCCTGCCTTCTCCCCATATCCCCTGACTCCGCTATCTTTAAGAGCCCTATCTAGCTCTCTCTTGAAAGCATCCAGAGAACCTGCCTCCACCGCTCTCTGAGGCAGAGAATTCCACAGACTCGCCACTCTCTGTGAGAAAAAGTGTTTCCTCGTCTCCGTTCTAAATGGCTCACTCCTTATTCTCAAACTGTGTGTGGCCCCTGGTTCTGGACTCCCCCAACATCGGGAACATGTTTCCTGCCTCTAGCGTGTCTAAGCCCTTAACAATCTTATAAGTTCCAATGAGATAGAAACATAGAAATTAGGTGCAGGAGTAGGCCATTCGGCCCTTCGAGCCTGCACCGCCATTCAATATGATCAAGGCTGATCATCCAACTCAGTATCCCGTACCTGCCTTCTCTCCATACCCTCTAATCCCCTTAGCCACAAGGGCCACATCTAACTCCCTCTTAAATATAGCCAATGAACTGGCCTCAACTACCCTCTATGGCAGAGAGTTCCAGAGATTCACCACTCTCTGTATGAAAAAGGTTTTACTCATCTCGGTTTTAAAGGATTTCCCCCTTATACTTAAGCTGTGACCCCTTGTCCTGGACTTCCCCAACATCGGGAACAATCTTCCTGCAACTAGCCTGTCCAACCGCTTAAGAATTTTGTAAGTTTCTATAAGATCCCCTCTCAATCTGCTAAATTCTAGCGAGTACTAGCCGAGTCTATCCAGTCTTTCTTCATAAGACAGTCCTGACATCCCAGGAATCAGTCTGGTGAACCTTCTCTGTACTCCCTCTATGGCAATAATGTCCTTCCTTAGATTTGGAGACCAAAACTGTACGCAATACTCCAGGTGTGGTCTCACCAAGACCCTGTGCAACTGCAGTAGAACCTCCCTGCTCCTATACTCAAATCCTTTTGCTATGAAGCCTCTCATGCCCTCTCATGCTTCTAAACTCCAGTGTGTACAAGCCCAGACGCTCCGTTCTCTCAGCAATTGTCTAAGAAGGAACTGCAGATGCTGGCTTAAACCGAAGAGAGACACAAAAGTCAGTCTGAAGAAGGGTCTCGACCCGAAACGTCACCCATTCCTTCTCTCCAGAGATGCTGCTGCCTGTCCCGCTGAGTTACCCCAGCTGTTTGTGGGATAGGTTTGAGGGCCAGTCCCACTTGGCAATTTTTTTCGGCACTGCCGGAATCATGTCATCGAACAGGTCACCGAAAGATTTGTGGCGTATTGACGCATGATATTATTTTCAAGTGTCGCAACTTTTTTTTTTGTCCACACCAGATTTTGAAATGTTCAAAATCTTTTGGCGACACTGATATGACACCGGCAGCCGCCGAAAAAACTCACCAAGTGGGACAGGCCCTTAGAGGGAGAGTTTAGGTGACAAAAGGGCTACAAAGTGTAAGGTGGGAAGGTGGATCTGGAGAATGTGTGAGTGGCAATGGACTGAATAAGTAAATCCTTTGTTTTTAATTGTTGACAGACGCTAACATGACTTTACCGGAAACAGCAACGGGACCGAAAAAATCCAATGCCTTATCGAGGTAACGTTAGCATTTGGTGACAGGAGCAGAATTAGGCCATTCAGCCCATTATGTCTAGTCCGCCATTCAATCATGTCTGATCTATCTCTCCCTCCCAACCCCATTCTCCTGCCTTCTCCCCTGACTAACCCGTACTAATCAGGAATCTATCATAAAATATTGGATTTTAAGAATAAGGGGTAAGCCATTTAGAACGGAGAAGAGGAAACACTTTTTTTCACAGAGAGTGGTGAGTCTGTGGAATTCTCTGCCTCAGAGGGTGGTGGAGGCCAGTTCTCTGGATGCTTTCAAGAGAGAGCTGGATAGGGCTCTTAAAGATAGCGGAGTCAGGGGATATGGGGAGAAGGCAGGAACGGGGTACTGATTGGGGATGATCAGCCATGATCACATTGAATGGTGGTGCTGGCTTGAAGGGGCCGAATGGCCTACTCCTGCACCTATTGTCTATCTATCTCCGCCTTAAAAACATCCACTGACTTGGCCTCCACAGCCATCTGCGGCAATGAATTCCACAGATTCACCACCCTCTAGGTGCAGGAGGAGGCCATTCAGCCCTTCAAACCAGCACCGCCATTGAATATGATCATGGCTGATCATCCTAAATAGTACCCCGTTCCTGCTTTCTCCCCATATCCCTTGATTCCATAAGCCATAAAAGCTCTATCCAACTCTCTCTTGAAAACATCCAGTGAATTGGCCTCCACTGCCTTCTGTGGCAGAGAATTCCACAGATTCACACCTCTCCTCGTCCTAAATGGCCGGCCAACCCGTTATTCTTAAACTGTGACCCCTGGTTCTGGACTCCCCCAACATTGGGAACATTATCTAACCTGCATCTAACGTGTCCAATCCCTTAAGAATTTTATATGTTTCTATAAGATGCCCTCTCATCCTTCTAAATTCCAGTGAATACAAGCCCAGTTGATACATTCTTTAGCCTGAATCCAATCTTTAGTCTGAAGAAGGGTCTCACCCCTTCCTCCGCTCCAGAGATGCTGTCTGTCCCACTGAGTTACTCCAGCTTTTTGTGTCTATCTTCGATCCATTCTTGAGCCCTGTTGATCCATTCTCATCCTTCTAAATCCCAGTGAATGTAAGCTCAGTCAATCCATTCTTATTAATATCCATTAACTTAATCCCCACAAGGGATATCCTGAAAACGTGTTTAAGGTTTTGTTCTTGGCTTTACAGCGGTGGAGAGTGAAAGATTCCAGGACTCGAGACACGCGCAAAAGCCCTGGGAGTTCTTCGACGAGAGATACCCGACCTTCGGCCCCGAAACGTCTACGATGGACTCCGTGAACGACTTGTATGGAGGAGGCTGCAAGAAAGAGGAGCCTGTGGACTGGAGTTCCGGTCGTTACGGGGCCCGGGTGGAGGAAGTGTTGCGCGTTAGAGACGGGGAGATGTTCACCTCTGCCTTCGGTAGCGCCAGGCTGCAAGGGGGCGACATGGGCCTGGCTGCTTCCGCAGAGGCGGGCTACCTGAACCCCTACACCTTCGGGGAGTTTCCTCAGGTGGACGATGAGCTGCCCAGTATTCTGGCCACCAGCATCACCATGCCAGATGACCAAGCCGGAGGCAAAGGCTGAGAGGTGACCCCATTTGTAGGGTGAGAATTGGGGGGTGGGGGGCATTTTTTATTGGGAAGAGGCGGGGGAGGGGAGAGGTGCAGGAAAATTCTAACCTCCCCCCACCCCCCCCCGTAACATGACTGCCTCTCCTAAATATATCCCACCCAGATACCTGTCCATTTACACTGGCCTTGATCAATCAGAGTATTACGTATAGAAGATAGACACAAAATGCTGGAGTAACTCAGGGAGCATCTCTGGAGAGAAGCAATGGGTGAAGTTTCGGGTCAAGACCCTTCTTCAGCCTGTCCCAAAACCTCACCCATTCCCCTGATGCTGCCTGACCCGCTGAGTTACTCCAGCATTTTGTGTCTATCTTTGATGTAAACCCAGTAGCTGCAGTTCCTTCCTACCTATTAACGATAGAGGTTGGGAGGTCGTGTTGCAGTTGTACAGGACATTAGTGAGGCCTTGTTTGAGAAAGAACTGCAGATGCTGGAAAAATCGAAGGTGGACAGAAAATGCTGGAGAAACTCAGCAGGTGAGGCAGCATCTGTGGAGAGAAGGAATAGGCGACGTTTTGGGTCAAGACTCTTCTTCAGGCTGATGTCGGCTGGGGACTGGAGTATTGTGTTCAGTTTTGATTGCGCTATTATAGGAACACTGTTGACAAGCTGGAGAAGGTGCAGAGAAGATTCACGAGGATGTTGCCAGGACTTGAGGGCCTGAACTATAGGGAGAGGTTGAACAGGTTAGAACTTTAATCCTTGCAGCACAGGAGGATGAGGGTGGTCTTATAGAAGTATACAAGATCATGAGAGGAATAGATCGGATAGATGCACAGAATCCTTTACCCAAAGTAGAGGAATCGAGGACCAGAAGACATAAGTTTAAGGTGAGAGGGGAAAGATTTGAGCAACCTTAGGGGCAACTCTTTTTCACTCAAAGGATGGAGGGTGTACGGAACGAGCTGCCGGAGGAGGTAGTTGAGGCAGGTTCTTGGTTCAAATGGAATATTTAAGAAATGGCAAATTTAAGAAAGATTTAGACAGGTACATGGATCGGACAGGTTTAGAGGGATATGGGCTGGTGGCACTCGTGTTGATGGGACATGTTGGTCGGCGTGGACTTGATGGGCAGAATGCTCTAATTCTGCTCCTTATGGCTTAAGAACTAATGATCAGTCTGAGGAGATTTTAAATGAAGCCATGAAGTATATTAACTAGTGACGTTGAGTTTATTGTCACGTGTACCGAGGTACAGTGAAAAACTTTTTGTTGCGTGCTAAGACAATACATGATTACAATCGAGCCGTCCACAGTGTACAGATACAGGATAAGGGAATAACGTTTCAGTGCAAGGTAAAGCCAGCAAAGTCCGATCAAGGATAGTCCGAGGGTCACCAATGAGTTAGATTCTAGTTCAGCACTGCTCTCTGGTTGTGGTAGGATGGTTCAGTTGCCTGATAACATAGAAAATACAGGTGCGGGAGTAGGCCATTCGGCCCTTCGAGCCAGCACCGCCACTCAATATGATCACGGCTGATCATCCAGAATCAGTACTCCGTTCCTGCTTTCTCCCCATATCCCTTGATTCCGTTAGCCCTAAGAGCTCCATCTAACTCTCTCTTGAAAACATCCAGTGAATTGGCCTTCACTGCCTACTGTGGCAGAGAATTCCACAGATTCAGAGTCGGGATGGAGGGGTGGGTAGGGTGAGGGAGGGAGGGTTCACCATTTCAAGGTGTTGTAAATACCTCTGTAGCAAAGCCTCAATTATGAAGACAATCATTGTATATACTGTATGTACTGTAAATAATTAACTTAACCCGATTTCTAATGTCGGAGGCTTGCTGCTGCCTAAAGTTTCATATTTTTGTCACCTTCAAACAGAATGTGAATATTTACAAAAAAAATAAAGAAATGACTAATTCTTTATTACTGAAGGCATAGGAGTCTTCTTTTCAGGAAGGCCATTTGGCCCATTGAGTGTGCTAGCACACATACTCACACACGCATATATATCTATATATATTATACTCATACACATTCATATTATATATATATATACACACACACATTCATATTATACATATATATATAAATACACATACACATATTGAATTGAATTGAATCCTTTATTTGTCATTCAGATCTTTCGGTCTGAACGAAACGTCGTAGCAAATATAAATTCATACATACTGGACATAATGTACACGCACATCCTGTCTGAAGGGTCTCAACCCGAAACGTCACCCATTCCTTCTCATCAGAGATGCTGCCTGTCCCACTGAGTTACTCCAGCATTTTGTGTCTACCTTCGATTTAAACCAGCATCTTTCCTACACACACACACACACACCGAAAGGTCTGAATGACAATAAAGGAATTCAATCCAGTCTTGACCCGAAACGTCATCTATTCCTTTCGTCCAGAGATGCTATGTGATGCTATTATTCCAACTCACGCACACACACATGTACAGACACTTGCACTCACACACATGTATACACACACACGTACACAGACTGACACACACACGTACACAGACTGACACACACACATGTATACACAGAAACACACGTACACAGAACACACATGTGCAGACACTCGCACACATGTATACACACACGTACAGACTGACACACACGTACACACACACATACACATGTATACACACACACCCCTAGTGAGGTTTGGGGCGGTGGTGATGAGTGTGGTCTCAGTCTCCACGTGCTGTTTGAGTCTCTGCAAGCTGCCTGTGTTGTCACTACTTTGCGGGCAGTTTCCGTACGGTGGGTGATTAAAATGTTCCAGAGACGGTGGCAAGGTTCTGGCAGCCCGGCAACAGCTTGTGAGAGGGAGTTTCATTCTCTTTTGTTTCTTTTGTGTTGTTCAGTGATTGACCACAATATTACTTGGTTGGAAATCCCCAAGTTGGGGAATCCCCTTGGGAACAACTGTCCAGGGAATCTCTTGTTACAACGACACCCGATAAACTCCTGCAGCAAATAACCCCTTGTGGCCACAGCTAGAGGTCATAAGTGCGAGGGCCATTCGGCCCATCAAGTCTACCCTACCAGTCAGAGTCATACAGTGCGGAAACAAGCCCTTAGCCCTTCGGCCCAACTTGACATTAGTGAGGCGACATTTAGAGTATTGTGTTCAAAGTTGACCAACTGGAAAAGGTGCAGAGAAGATTTACGAGGATGATGCCTGTCCCGCACAGTTACACCAGCATTTTGTGTCTTATTTTTGGTGTAAACCTGCATTTGCAGTTCCTACATCCATCTCTCCCTCTCTCTCTCTCCATCTCTCTCCCACCGCCTCTCTCTCTCACTCTCTGCCACCCTCTCCATCTCCTCCCCCCCTCTCTTCTCCTCCCCCCCCCCCTCCCTCCCCCCTCTCTCTCCCACCCACCCTCCCTCCCAAACCACTTCCACTGCACCACGATACAAGTGACAATAACCCAAACCTAATGAGCCGGTGGCAAGTGGATTTTATTTGTTCTGCCAAGAGCCATGATCACATCCATTCCTGTCCGTCTAATCCTGGCATGCATCCAGGGAAATTACGCTCAGACCAAACCATAAACATTCCAACTCCCAGCAAGATCGTGACACTGATTGTGGTTACAGCACAAGAAGGGGAACAAAATATGTAGATGTAGGGTGCAGCTGCCCTTCGCACTTATCAAACTAACCGGGCAAACAAGTCAACAGCGCAATTGGAAAGAACCTGCTTCTATTTAACAGCTTTGATCATCCACAAATACTTTGCATCCAATGCATTGTGGTCGATTTACATTTTCTGTTGTTTGGTTTAGAAATGCAATGCGGAAACAAGACCCTTCAGTCCACCGAGTCCGAGACGGCAACTTGAGCGCCCTGGGAGCAGAAAAGACTACAAAAAGTAGTAAACACTGCCCAGTCCATCATCGGCTCTGACCTCCCTTCCATCGAGGGGATTTATCGCAGTCGCTGCCTCAAAAAGGCTGGCAGTAGCATCAAAGACCCACAGCATCCTGGCCACATACTCATCTCCCTGCTACCTTCAGGTAGAAGGTACATGAGCCTGAAGACTGCAACGTCCAGGTTCAGGAATAGCTACTTCCCCACAGCCATCAGGCTATTAAACGTGGCTCGGACAAAACTCTGATTATTAATAACCACTTTCTGTTATTTGCACGTTATCAGTTTATTTATTCATGTGTGTATATATTTATATAATGGTATATGGACACACTGATCTGTTTTGTAGTAAATGCCTACTATGTTCTGTGTGCTTAAGCAAAGCAAGAATTTCATTATCCTATACAGGGACACATGACAATAAACTCACTTGAACTTGAACTTTATTCGTGGCTTTTACAATGATGTTTGAAAGTGTAGGTGGGATTTGAGTCACCTGCTGCAAAAGATTCAGATTCAGATTCAATCTTTATTGTCATTGTGCAGTGTACAGTACAGTAGACAACAAAATACAGTTAGCATCTCACCCAGAAGAACGAACATAGAATAACGGAACAGTAAAATATATATATGTACAAACAGTAGCAGGAGTGCAATTTTTCTGGGGGAAGGAGTGTCCAGGGGGGGGGGGGGGGGGGGGTGATGGGGGGGGGGGGGGGGGGGGGGGGGTTGTGTAACAATCCGTAGGGCTGGGAAGTTGTGTTCCAGGGAAGAAGCTGTTCCTGGACCTGCTGGGCCAGCAACGGAGAGACCTGTAGCGCATCCCGGATGGGAAGTGAGGACTTCAGAACAACTCCTTGGTTGGACAATACACCCACTGGTCCTCAAGACCCCAACAGGTTAAGTCTTGCTGTCTATATAGACAACCTTTGGAAAGGTACGTACTGAGTTACGTCCTGCACCCTGGAAGAGCAATGTCCAGAGTGGTTACAGTGGGTTTCTGGTGACATCTGATCTCTCTCGTTGGAACAGGTTGCAGTCTGTAGTGACGAGTCTTCAATGGGCTTCTGCTCGATATTTCCCTCTGGCGCTGTGCAGCAAAATGTTGGAGGTAGATCACCAGCCGTGGACTTGAAGGGCAGGGCAACGCTGAAGATCCCAAAGGCCCATTGTTTCTCCAAATACTGAGCGATCCTGCATGTACAAATAACAAGGCAAATGCAATGTTAGCATTCATTTCAAGCCAACTGGAATATAAACTCAAAAAGCTGGAGTAACTCTAAAATATATAAAAATAGATGTAATGCTGAGGCTTTTCTAAAGAAATGGTCAGACCACATGTGGAATATTGTGAGCAGTTCTGGGACCCATATCTGAAGAGGGATATGCTGGTATTAGAGAGGGTGCAGAGGAGGTTTATGAGAATGATTGGATTAACATATGATGAATGTTTGACAGCTCTGGACCTGTACTCGCTGGAGTTTAGAAGGATGAGCGGGGGACCTCATTGAATAGTGAAAGGCTGGAATGGGTGGATGTGAGAGGATGTTTCCACTAGTGGGAGAGAGTCTAGGACAAGAGGGCACAGCTTCAGAAATAAAGGATGTATCTTTAGAAAGGAGACAAGGAGGAATACAATTAAAGAGAAGGCATATAACATTGCAAAGGTATGTGAGTGGGGTAGCTGGAGAATTGGGAAGCTTTTAAAAAAACAACAGAAGGTAACTAAATGTTGAGAGAGTGGGCTGAGAAGTGGCAGATGGAATACAGCATAGCAAAATGTGGAGGCATGCATTTTGGTAGTAGGAATAAAGGCGTGGACTATTTTCTAAATGTGGAGAGAATTCAGGATTTGGAGGTGCAAAGGGACCTTGCTGCTGCAGGATTCCTAAAAAGTTAATTTGCAAGTTGAATCGGTGGTAAGGAAGTCGAATGCAAAGACAGCAGTTATTTTGAGAGGGCTAGAATACAAATACAGGGATGTAATGCTGAGGCAATCCGAGGGCACTGGTCAGACCCCATGTGGAATATTGTGAGCAATTTTAGGCACCAAACCTCAGGAGGGATGTGTTGGTCCAGAGAATGAGAAAGATCTCAGGAATGATGGTGTTTGTTGGCACTGGGCCTGTACTTGCTGGAGTTTAGAAGAATGAGGGGGAAACTCATTGAAACTTACCGAATAGTAAAAGTGGTTGTTGCCATCAGTCGGAGAGTCTTGGACCAGAAGCCATAGCCTCAGAATAAAAGAATGTACCTTTAGAAAGATGAGAAGGAATTTCTTTAGTCAGAGGGTGGTGAAGCTGTGGAATTCATTGCCACAGACAGAGGTGGAGGCCAAGTCAATGGATATTTTTGAGGCAGAGATTGACAGATATTTTTATTAGTACGGGTATCGGGGTATGGGGAAAAGGCAGGAGAATGGGGTTGAGAGGGAAAGAGAGATCAGCCCTGATTGAATGGCAGAGTAGACTTGATGGGCTGAATGGCCTTATTCTGCTCCTGTAACTTATGAATTGCTTTAGGGAGAGGGCGGTGAATCTGTGGAATTACTTGTCATAAATGGCAGCGGAGGCCAAGTCATGGGAATTTTTAAAGTGGAGACTGACAGGTTCTTGATCAGTAAGGGGATCAAAGGTTACAGGGAGAAGGCAGGAGAATGGGGTCGAGAGGGAAATATAGATCAGCCATGGTTGAATGGTGGAGTAGACTCGATGGGCTGAATGGCCTAAATTTGGTCCTATGACTAATGAACTTATGACAAGTGGCACAGTTTGAATACCGACAGCTGTCTACATTGTTGGTGACACAGGAGCTGCTTCAGACATTGAGAGATCGGGAGCCATGAATATGCTGCCAGTGTGTGTTCTATAACAGTTTGTAAGGTCTATTTCGTGGGGAATTACAGAGGGAGGATACCCAAGTAAAGATCTTACCCAAGGTCCTGAGCGATGGCCCATATCAGGCACGGGAAGGCCATTCAGCGGAGAAGCAGCTCAGTCTATTCCTAGTAGCACCACATCCTCCTCAGGAACACAGGAGAGTCCGGAGCGATGAAGATTCTACATGTTTCCCTTGGTCCATGGCCATCTCTTCAGATTTTGTCCTTTGGTCAATCTCGGGTCAATCAGAGGCTGATGACCACCCTGGAAAAAGTTCAATCTTCCCCCGCGCCGGGCGATCAGACCACGGGTTGGGACTGGTCGAACCTCCTGCGACTTTGGACCTTCCCGACATCAGTCTCTACCCGAGATTGCAAGCTCCTTGATGTTGAAATGGACTTACCATTGTAAGTTGTGACCACTGCCCAGTCCACCACCACCTCCTCACCCTCGAACGGATTTATCACAGTTGCTGCCTAAAAAAGGCTGGCAGCATCATCAAGGACCCACAGCACCCTGACCGTACACTCATCTCTCCACTACCATCAGGTAGAAGGTACAGGAGCCTGAAATCTGGAACATCCAGGTTCAGGAACAGCTTCTTCCCCACATCCATCAGGCTATTAAACTCGATATCAAACAAACTCTGAACTATAACAGCCTATTGCACTTTATCAGTTTATTTATGTGTATATATATATATATATATTGTCTATGGTATATAGACACACTGAACGGTTCTGTATTTATGCCTACAATAGTGTTGTGCTGCAGCAAGCAAGAATCTCATTATCCTATCTGAGACACATGACAATAAAGTCTCTTGACTTGAGTCTTGGGGCTCAAACTCAGTCTCGAACAAGGCCTCCAGCTCAGCACAAACGGGCAACACCCCCTCCTCTATAACCAACACAGGACCAGCTCAAGGCTGTGTGCTCAGTCCCCTCCACAATGACCAGGACTGCACAGCCAGACCATTCCAACACCGTCTTTAAATTCCACCGACGATACCACCGTTGTTGGACAAATGATGAGTAGTGATGAGTCAGAGTACAGGAGAGAGATTGATAATCTGAGGGAATGTTGCCAATAGGACATTGTTACTCCTGTTCTTCCATGTCTGCTTGGATATTCTCCAGAATGTGGTTACTGTATAGGAAGATGGTTTACTGTATATTAATATATTTCCTCATCCAGAGAGTGACTATTAGTCACCGTTGATCCTTGGTCGGTGAATTGGATGATAGTTTCCAGCAGACAGGTGTTTAGGATTACAGAGGGGAGTGCCTTGACCCATGACAACAGTCGTCTTAATACTGATTGCCAGTCGGTAATCATTGCAAGCATGAGACAGTCTGTCCATCAGACCCAGAAGTCCTTCTTCTGTTGGGGTGATGAGTCACCAATATGGTCCCGATGGTTCCTCTTCCTTCCCCGCGGCGAGCCATTCCATGAGAAGTCTGACCTTCGGCACCTACCAAGGGCCGGACTTGACCCTTGTCCCGGTGGTCACTTCCGCTGCCTGGTTCGTCCTTGTTCGTGGCCACTGCGGGCCAAGTCCGGTCTTGAGTGGCTTCAATCTTCTGTCATTCAAGTCCATGGTGATCATCAAGCTGTCAACAGAAACCGACCTGGAGACAAGAATGGAGTCTTGAAGATTCCCGATCCAAACCGTTGTCTGTCCAATCCCTCCACAGATGAAATGTCCTCTCGGAGTCGTGCCCTCCGGCACCCATCTCCAAACAATCTGGAGAAGATCCAGCGCCCTAAGAAATCCCACCAAGTTGTTCCTCAACAGCTTCTCCAGCTCCAGGTGTGGATGTTCGCAGGGAACGTGGAGCAAGATTGGGTCTTCAGGATCTTCAAGCATCTGACATGCAAGTCCATGATCATCAACCTTGGCCATTTCCTGTCATCAGAAACCGACCTGGTAAATGAATGGAGACAAGAAGGGTCTCGATCCAAATGTCATCTGTCCATTTCCTCCACAGATGCTGCCTGACCCGCTGAGTTCCTCCAGCAGTTTTCTGCTCCACCTTCGCCGACAGCCGAGCTCTATAAACACATCTCCATCATGGTCTTCCACTGAGGGCAGTTTAGAGGATCAGCTCCTCATTCCCAGTGACACCAGATCTTCCTCAGTAACACAGCAGGGTCAGGTGTGATGAAGCTTCTGTGTGCCAGCCCTGGTCCACAGGCCCGTCCTAGGCTGCCCACCTTGGTCTTCTCCCATTCATTTACCGTTCTTGATGGTGGTAAGTCGCCCAAGCTTCACTGCTGTACAGTAACATGTTCAACACTCACGCGTTGTAGACAGTTATATTGGTCTTCATTGTGTGTTTCCTGTTCTTCTATGTCCACTTGCTTAGTCTCCCGAAGGTGGGTGCTGTAGAGGAAGGTGGTTTACTGTACGTGAATTGGTTTCCTCATCCAGACAGTGGCTGTCAGTCACCGTAGATCCTAGGTTGGTGAATATAAGACATTTTCCAGCGGAGTGGAGTTTATGGTGCTATCAGAGGGGAGCGGAGTGCCCTGGCCCATGACAACAGTCATCTTAGCGCTGATTGTGTCAGTCTTTGGTGCGAGCATGAGGCGGTCTGTCCATCAGCCCCTGAAGTCCTTCTTCTTTTGGGGAACTGAGTGCAGCATCATCAGCGGGCTGGAGTTCCCTTATAAGCACAGTTCTCATCTTCGTCTTGGCTTTCAACATTCCCACATTGAAGAGCATCCCATCACTTCTGGTTTGAGGATACACGTCTTCCTTCCGTGCCTGTTGGGAAGGCAAAGGGCAGATCGGAAGATGCCAAACACCATGGGAGTTGGGACAGAGTCTTGCTTCACTCCACTTCTCATGGGGAAACTGTCCGATATAGCTTCATCAAATTCCACTGTAGATGCATGTTCTCATGGAAGGACCAAGTGAGGTTTAGAAGACGTGATGGACATCTAATCATCTCCAGTAGCTGGTAGAGGCCGTGTCTGCTGACAGAATCAAAAGCTTTTGTAAGATCCACAAAGGCGATGAACAATGGGGTTTGCTGCTCCTGACATTTTCCTAGGATTTGACGCAGGGAGAAGATCATGTCCATTGTGGATCTATCTCCATGGAAACCGCATTGTGCCTCAGGTCAGTGAGTCTTTGCAGGATCACTCTGGCAAAGGCCTTTCCTGTAACACTCAGAAGTGAGATGTCCCTGTAGTTGGTGCACTTGCTGTGATCTCCCTTGTCCTTGTGCAGTGTGACAATGTTGGTGTTACGTCTGTGTTGAGGGACACCATCCTCTCTCTGATGATTGTCTGTCGGTCTTTGTTGCGAGCTTGAGACAGTCTGTCCATCAGCCCCTGAAGTTCTTCTTCTCGTCCTCTTTCCCTCCGAAGACTTGCAGGAAAATGCTACTGGGGCAGATGATGAGTCCGAGACAGACGAGGTTGACAAATTTCTTAAAACTTTGTGGATTCTCACGTGCAACAGATCGCTGCCGGTTGTACTGGAAAATGTTGACGAGAGTGCGTGCGGGGATGAGGTTGTAGCTCTTTCCAGAAATGGCTCTTAAAAGGGCCTTTGTTGGTCGGAGTGAGAAATTCCGGTGCGGTCCCCACCGATGTCGCTTCATATCCGATGGTTTTACACGAACGGCACTCGGCTTCCTGACATCGCTTTTGTTGCGTGCTGTCCAATCCCTCTTGCGGTTGTACGGGAGAATCCACACCGTTTAAGAAATTTGTCAAATTCGTTCCGTTCCGACCCATCATCTGCCCCAGTGGCATTTTCCTGCAAGTCTTCAGACGGAAAGTTCCTCGCAAACAGCTGGTGACTACATCCGGTCGGCAGATGTTTCATGCTTTCCCTTTCACACTGTCTGGAGGAGATCCGGGGGGACAAGAAGTCCCACCAAGTGGTTCCTCAAGAGCTTCTCCAGCGCCAGGTGTGGAAGGTTGCAGAGAACGTGGAGCAAGATTGGGTCTTCAGGATCTTCAATGTTCTGCCATTCAAGTCAACTGTGATCATCGACCTCGGTCATGTTCCGGAGAATGTCCAGAGGACAAGAATCCAGTCTTCACTGGCTCCGTGCCGGCGGCTAGGTCAGCTCCAGTACGTCTGCGTGCCGTTCTCCGTGAGCGAGTCAGGTGCTCCTGCTCCAGGTGTAAAAGGTGGCAGATAATGTGGAGCAAGGTTGGGCCTTCGGGATTTGTCATTCAAGTCCACGGTGATCATCAAACTTGGCCATTTCCAGTCGTCAGAAACCGACCTGGTAAATGGAAACAAGAATGGAGTCTTGCAGGATCCCGGTCCCAACATCGTCTATCCATTCCCTCCGCAGATGCCGTGTTCTCTCAGCGGCGAGTCCTCGACCGACCTCCGGCACGCAGACATCTGTCATGTTTGCCCCTTCAAACAATCTGGAGGAGATCCAGGGCCACAAGAAGTGCCACCAAGTTGTTCCTCAACAGCTTCTCCAGCTCCAGGTGTGGAAGGTCACAGAGAACGTGGAGCAAGATTGGGTCTTCAGGATCTTCAATCATCTGTCACTCCAATCCACGGTGATCATCAATCTTGGCCATTTCCTGTCATCATAATCCAACCTGGTAAATGGAGACAAGAATGGAGTCTTGAATGGTCCCGATCCCAACGTCGTCTGTCCATTCCCTCCACAGATGCTGCCTGACCCACTGAGTTCCTCCAGCAGTTTTCTGCTCCAACTTCGCTGACAGCCGAGTTCTAAAAACACATCTCCATCACGGTCTTCCACTGAGGGCAGTTTACAGAGGATCAGCTCCACATTCCCAGTGACACAAGATCTTCCTCAGCAACACAGCAGGGTCAGGTGTGATGAAACTTCTGCGTACCAGCCCTGGTCCATGGCCGTCTCATCAGATCTTGTCCTCTGGTCAATCACAGGAAACATGGCAGATGGTCAATGACCTCAGGAGGGGAAAGCTGATGATCCACAAACTTGTCTTCATTCATGAGACAGTGGTGGAGAACGTTATGTTGCAAGTTCCTGGTTGTCCATGTCTCTGGAGATCTGTCCTGGGTCCAGCACATCAATGCAATCACACACAAAACATATGACCACCTCTAAGCCTTCGTAACATCCACAAAGGCGATGAACATGGGGTTTGCTGTTCTTGACATTTTCCTTGTATTTGACGCAGGGAGAAGATCATGTCCATTGTGGATCTACCTCCATGGAAACCGCATTGTGCCTCAGGTCAGCGAGTCTGTGCAGTCTTTGCAGGATCACTCTGGCAAAGGCCTTTCCTGTAACACTCAGAAGTGAGATGTCCCTGTAGTTGGTGCACTCACTGTGATCTTGTACAGTGTGACGATGTTGGTGTTACACAGAAACTGCTCAGTCCGTCACAGGTGATGATCTCTTCACCATCAAAGGGATCTACAGGAGATGCTACCTGCAGACGGCAGCTAATATCAAAGACCCACACCGCCCGACCAGTGTGAAAAGCCAACAGAAGCAGGGAAACTGACCTCAATGTTTAAGAGCAGCTTCTTCCCAGCAATTACAAGCCTCTCGAACACTGCACAACATGAACCACAACGATGTGATATTATGGACTGTGTCTTTTGCTGCCCGACAGATGTTCTTTACACTAACATTCAATTATTAAATTCCTGGATAATTATTTTATTAGTTATCTGTGTGTCGTTGCACTATTCCATCCCATTATTTTGTTCACAAACCCAAAAAACGTGACCTCCAGGTTCAGGAACAGCTTCTTCCCAGCAACCATCAACTCTTGAACACTGCCCGACACAAACCACATCTATGAGCTGTGAAGAACTATGGACTGAGTCTTTGGTTGCATTACAGACATGTTTACAGTAGTATCGTGAGTATACATTTACTGAAATGTAAATTAATGCATTTTTGTGTTGTTGCAATTACAGGCTTGCTAATCTACAGCAAGAAATACACCCCCCCCCCCCCCCCCCCCCCACCCCGCTCCTTCCCCACACGGCTCCCCCGCACACACCACCCTCCCCCGCATCCCCTTCCACCCCCACACACCCCTATCCGCACCCCCTCCCCACACCCGCCCTTCCCCCCACACACACCCCCTCCCCACGCCCACACCACACACACACCCCCCACAAGGCCACAGGCCCCCCCCACGACACCACCCACCGCACACATCACCCTCCCCCCACCCCCCCCCCCCCACACCCCCCACACCACCACATCCCCCTCCCCCCAACACACCCCCCCACCACCCACCCCACACCCCCCTCCCCAAACACACCCCCTCCCACCCACACACACACCCCCCCTCCCACACTCCCACCCCCAACACACCCCTCACCCCACACAACACACCCATCCCCCACCCCCACCCACCCCACACCCCTCCACCACCCACACCCCTCCCCCCCACCAACACATCCCCACTACCCCACCCACACCCCCCCCTCCCCAAACACACCCCCCTCCCCCACCAACACACCCCCCCTCCCCACACTACCCACACACCCCCTCCCCACGCCCATACTCCCCACACCACCCCCCCTCCCCACACCACCACCCTCACACACCCCTCACCCCCCCACATGCCCACAGTCCCCCACCCACACACACCTCCCCATGCCCACACCCCCCTTCTCCCCCTCCCCATGCCCACACCCTCCCACCCCCCCCCCCCCCCTCGACTCAACAATGCTTGCTGCACTCCCTCCACCCACACACACAGCCCGCCATAACACAAGAACCCTGCACTTACAAACTGAGACTTGAAAAGTGGCACCAAACCTGGCCTCTCTGTCTACTATTCTTATTTAAGATGTGTCATAGTGATTATGTATGGTGATACATGTATTAAACTGTATACAGAAATGGATTTCACTTTAGCTGGGTAAATATGACTAATACAGAGCTATTGGACATTTATAAGCATAAGTTCTTACCTTGGTCTTGGCTTTCAGCGTTGCTAGAATGAAGAGGTTCCTGTCGCTTCAATGTGGTCATGGCTGATCATCCCAAATCAGTACCCCGTTCATGCCTTCTCCCCATATCCCCTTGACTCCACTATCTTTAAGAGCCCTATCTAGCTCTCTCTTGAAAGTATCCAGAGAACCGGCCTCTGTGTGAAAAAGTGTTTCCTCGTCTCTGTTCTAAATGGCTTACTCCTTATTCTTAAACTGTGTGGCGCCTGGTTCTGGACTCCCCCAACATCGAGAACATTTTTCCTGTCTCTTGAGTGTCCAAACCCTTAACAATATTATATGTTTTAATAAGATCCCCTTTCATCTTTCTAAACTCTAGAGTGTACCAGCCCAGCCGCTCCATTCTCTCAGCATATGTCAGTCCCGCCATCCCGGGAATTAACCTTGTGAACCTACGCTGCACTCCCTCAATAGCAAGAATGTCCTTCCTCAAATTTGGAGACCAAAACGGCACACAATAGTCCAGGTGTGGTCTCACTAGGCCCCTGTACAACTGCAGAAGGACCTCTTTGCTCCTATACTCAACTCCTCTTGTTATGAAGGCCAACACGCCATTTGCTTTCTTCACTGCCTGCTGTACCTGCATGCTTACTTTCATTGACTGATGAACAAGGACCCCCAGATCCCATTGTACTTCCCCTTTTCCCAACTTGACACCATTGAGATAATAATCTGCATTCCTGTTTTTGCTACCAAAGTGGATAATCTCACATTTATCCACATTAAACTGCATCTGCCATGCTTCTGCCCACTCACCCAACCTGTCCAAGTCACCCTGCATCCTCCTCACAGTTCACACTGCCGCCCAGCTTTGTGTCATCTGCAAATTTGCTAATGTTACTTGTAATCCTTGCATCTGAATCATTAATATATATTTAAAATAGCTGTGGTCCCTGCATCGAGCCTTGCGGTACCACACTAGTCACTGCCATTCTGAAAGGGACCCGTTAATCCCTACTCTTTGTTTCCTGTCTGCCAACCAATTCTCTATCCATGTCAGCACACTATCCCCAATATCATGTGCCCTCATTTTGCCCACTACGTGGGACCTTATCAAATGCTTTCTGAAAGTCCAGGTACACTACATCCACTAGCTCTCCCTTGTCCATTTTCCTAGTTTCATCCTCAAAATATTCCAGAAGATTAGTCAAGTGTGATTTCCCCTTCGTAAATCCATGCTGACTCGGACCGATCCTGTTAAGGGCCAGTCCACCTTGGGGGACATTTTTGTCGACAGCCTGAAGAGGTTGTCGCGTCGTGACACGTGTAGTGACGCGCGGTGTCTCCCTGTCCCCCCTGGATTTTGGAATGTTCAAAATCCAGGGGCGATATCTGGGTGCCTCATCATGCCATGCGCCCTGTCACACGCTGACCTATGTTGTCCTGCGTGTGACGCCCAGTTAGGGTTAGTGACCACAGATGGACTGTAAAATATTCTTCCTTCAATGCATGGATATTAACATTAATATATTAAACTTAATACAATAAATCAATTGTGCAAATGAAAAGATGTCTGATTATTCAGTTTTATTTACAGATGTATTGGTCCGTTTCCATATCCAATCACCATCTTTAACTTTTCACAGGGATGGATTCAGTGAGTGTAGACTGAACTCCCCTTTCCCCTCCACCCCCCATCCCTCCTTCTCCACTACCCACGCTACCCTTCTCCCCTCCCCTCTCCCCCCCATTTTCTTCCCTTCCCCAGCTTCATCCCTTCTCCCCGCTCCACTCTTCTCTGCCTTCTCCACTACCCCCCTACCCTCACATCACCTTCTCCCCCTCTCCCTCCCTTCTCCCATTCTCCACCCCCCCACTTTCCCCGACGGCCCCATTTGTGGACCCAGCCTGTGACCAGTCAATACCCGAACACTATCCCACACACGCCAAGGACAATTTATACTTATAACAAGCCTATCAACCTAGAGTTAGTGTTAGGGTTAGTGTTACGGTTAGGGTTAGAGCTAGAGTTATTGCTAGGGTTAGAGTTAGGTTCATGGTCAGGGTTAGAGCTAGAGTTATTGCTAGGGTTAGAGTTAGGTTCATGGTCAGGGTTAGTGCTAGAGTTATTGCTAGTGTTAGAGTTATGGTTAGGTTTATGGCCAGTGTTGGTGTTAGGGTTAGCGTTACGGTTAGGGTTATGGCCAGCGTTAGGACTAGGGTTTGTATAAATTGTCCCTAGCGTGTATTGGACAATTTCTCCTAAAGCCATGTTTTCTCCAGGGAGGCTAGAGAGATAACAGAATGATCTCTTGAACGATATAATAATCGGCCATTACAATCTGGAAACGGACCAATACATCTGTAAATAAAACTGAATGATCAGATCTTTTCATTGGCACAATTGATTTTATTGTATTAATTTTAATATATTAATGTTTAATATCCATGTATTGAACGAAGAATATTTTACAGCGCATCTGTGGTCCCTAACCCTAACTAGGCGTCACCCGCAGAACAGCATACATAGAAAATAGGTGCAGGAGTAGAGGCCATTCGGCCCTTCGAGCCTGCACCGCCATTCGATATGATCATGGCTGATCATCCAACTCAGTATCCTGTACCTGCCTTCTCTCCATACCCCCTGATCCCTTATGCCACAAGGGCCACATCTAACTCCCTCTTAAATATATCCAATGAACTGTGGCCTCAACTACCTTCTGTGGCAGAGAATTCTACAGATTCACCACTCTCTGTGTGAAAATACGTCAGCGTGTATGTTGTACAACTTGACGGTTATACGGGCATCAGTCACTGACGCTCGCAGTCGCCAAATAAATTGCAAAGTGGGACAGGCCCTGTTACTGCTATCCAAATATGCCGCTATTTCATCTTTTATAATTGACTCCAGCATCTTCCCCACCACCCATGTCAGGCTAACTGGTCTATAATTCCGTTTTCTCTCTCCCGTCTTTCTTAAAAAGTGGGATAACATTAGCTACCCTCCAATCCACAGGAACTGATCCCGAATCCATACAACATTGGAAAATTATCACCAATGTGTCCATGATTTCTAGAGCCTCTTCCTTAAGTACCCAGGGATGCAGAACATCAGGCCCTGGGGATTTATCAGCCTTCAGTCCCATCAGTCTACCCAACACCATTTCCTGCCTAATGTGGATTTCCTTCAGTTCCTCAGTCACCCCAGATCCTCTGGCCACTAGTTCATCAGGAAGATTGTTTGTGTCTTCCTTAGTGAAGACAGATCCAAAATACCTGTTCAACTCATCTGCCATTTCCTTGTTCCCCATAATAAATTCACCCTTTTCAGTCTTCAAGGGTCCAACTTTAGTCTTAACTATTTTTTCCTCTTCACATACCTAAAGAAGCTTTTACTATCCTCCTTTATATTATTGTGTATCTTATCTTCATACCTCATCTTTTCTCCCCGTATTGCCTTTTTAGTTATCTTCTGTTGCTCTTTAAATGTTACCCAATCCTCTGGCTTCCCGCTCATCTTTGCTATGTTATACTTCTCTTTTATTTTTATACTGTCCCTGACTTCCCTTGTCAGCCACGGTTGCCCCTTACACCCCTTGGAATCTTTCTTCCTATTTGGAATGAACTGCACCTGCACCTTCTGTATTATTCCCAGAAATACCTGCCATTGTTGTTCCACTGTCATCCCTGCTAGGGTATCTTTCCAGTCAACTTTGGCCAGCTCCTCCCTCATGGCTCCATAGTCCCCTTTGTTCAACTGTAATACTGACACCTCCGATTCTCCCTGGTTGGCTCCAGTACAAGCTGCTCTAAGAATCCATCACGGAGGCACTCCACAAACTCCCTTTCTTGGGGTCCAGTACCAACCTGATTTTCCCAGTCTACCTGCATGTTGAAATCTCCCATAACAACCGTAGTATTACCTTTACGACATGCCAATTTTAACACTTGATTCAATTTGCACCCTATATCCAGGCTACTATTTGGGGGCCTGTAGATGTCCTATTAGGGATTTTTCCCCTTACAATTCCTCAGTTCTATCCATACTGACTCTACATCTCCTGAATCTATCTCATCACTCGCAAGGGACTGAATTTCATTCCTCACCAACAGAGCTACCCCACCCCCTCTGCCCACCTGCCTGTCTTTTTGATCGGACGTATACCCTTGAATATTCAGTTCCCAGCCCTGGTCCTCTTGCAGCCATGTCTCTGTAGTTCCCACAATATCATACTTGCCAATTTCTAACTGAGCCTCAAGCTCCACTGTATTTTTTATATTTCGCGCATTAATATAGAACACTTTATCTTTGATATTCACCTCCCCTCTCACACCGGTCACTATTGGCCCTGACCTTACTCTCTTATCCCTTCTCGAACTTTCCTTCCCATTAATTCGGGAGTCTTTTGTAACTTTTCCTGTACTTGCTTTCCCTTTAACTCTATCTTTATGCTCCCAATTCACTCCACTACTCATGGGGAAACTGTCCGAAGTAGCACCATCACATTGCACTGTAGATGCATGTTCTTGTGGAAGGACTGAGTGAGGTTTAGAAGATGTGGTGGACATCCAATCATCTCCAATACCTGGTAGAGCCACGTCTGTGGACAGAATCGAAGGACAGAACATAGCACTTACAAACAGACTTGAATAATGGCACCAAACCTGGCCTCTCTGTCAACCATCTCAATCTACTACTGTTATACACTTGTACCGTTTCCAAGATGCTTATTTAAGATGTGTCATAGTGATTATGTATGGTGATACATGTGTCACCATAAATGTATACAGTATAAACTGTATACAGAAATGAATTTCACTTTAGCTCAGTAAATATGACTAATACAGAACCATTGAACATTTATAAGCATAAGTTCTTACCTTGGTCTTGGCTTTCAGCGTTGCTAGAATGAAGAGGTTCCTGTCGCTTCTAGTGTGAAGATTCGCTCCTTCCGTGTCAGTCGTGAAGACAAAAGAGGGCAGATAGGAAGATGCCGAACAGCATGGGAGCTGGGACACAACCTTGCTTCAGTAGGCAATAGGTGCAGGAGTAGGCCATTCGGCCCTTTGAGCCAGCACTGCCATTCAATGTGATCATGGCAGATCATCCTGCACAATCAGTACCCCTTTCCTGCCTTCTCCCCATATCCCCTTGACTACGTTATCTTTAAGAGCCCGATCTAGCTCTCTCTAGAAAGTATCAAGAGAACCTGCCTCCACCGCCCTCTGAAGCAGAGAATTCCAAAACTCTGTGTGAAAAAGTGTTTCCCCATCTCCGTTCTAAATGGCTTACCCCTTATTCTTAAACTGTGGCCCCTGGTTCTGGACTCCCCCAACATCGGGAACATATTTTCTGCCTCTAGAGTGTCCAAACGCTTAATAATCTTATATGTTTCAATAAGATCCCCTGTCATCCTTCAAAATTCTAGAGAATACAATCCCAGCCATTCCAATCTCAGCATATGACAGTCCCGCCATCTCCAGAATTCACCTTGTGAACCTATGCTGCACTCCCTCAATAGAAAGAATGTCCTTCCTCAAATTTGTAGACCATAACTGCACACAATACTCCAGGTATGGTCTCACTAGGG
This sequence comes from Leucoraja erinaceus, assembly GCF_028641065.1. NCBI lineage: Eukaryota > Metazoa > Chordata > Chondrichthyes > Rajiformes > Rajidae > Leucoraja > Leucoraja erinaceus. The sequence continues at coordinate 2,238,640 of NC_073414.1, forward strand.
CCCTGTACACCTGCAGAAGGACCTCTTTGCTCCTATACTCAACTCCTCTTGTTATGAAGGCCAACACGCCATTTGCTTTCTTCACTGCCTGCTGTACCTGCATGCTTACTTTCATTGACTGATCAACAAGGACCCCCAGATCCCATTAACTTCCCCTTTTCCCAACTTGACACCATTGAGATAATAATCTGCATTCCTGTTTTTGCTACCAAAGTGGATAACCTCACATTTATCCACATTAAACTGCATCTGCCATGCTTCTGCCCAATCACCCAACCTGCCCAAGTCACCCTGCATCCTCATAGCATCCTCCTCACAGTTCACACTGCCGCCCAGCTTTGTGTCATCTGCAAATTTGCTAATGTTACTTGTAATCCTTGCATCTGAATCATTAATATATATTTAAAATAGCTGCGGTCCCTGCATCGAGCCTTGCGGTACCCCACTAGTCACTGCCATTCTGAAAGGGACCCGTTAATCCCTACTCTTTGTTTCCTGTCTGCCAACCAATTTTCTATCCATGTCAGCACACTATCCCCAATATCATGTGCCCTCATTTTGCCCACTACGTGGGACCTTATCAAATGCTTTCTGAAAGTCCAGGTACACTACATCCACTAGCTCTCCCTTGTCCATTTTCCTAATTTCATCCTCAAAATATTCCAGAAGATTAGTCAAGTGTGATTTCCCCTTCGTAAATCCATGCTGACTCGGACCGATCCTGTTAAGGGCCAGTCCACCTTGGGGGACATTTTTGTCGACAGCCTGAAGAGGTTGTGGCGTCGTGACACGTGTAGTGACGCGCGGTGTCTCCCTGTCCCCCCTGGATTTTGGAATGTTCAAAATCCAGGGGCGATATCTGGGTGCCTCATCATGCCATGCGCCCTGTCACACGCTGACCTATGTTGTCCTGCGTGTGACGCCCAGTTAGGGTTAGTGACCACAGATGGACTGTAAAATATTCTTCCTTCAATGCATGGATTTTAAACATTAATATATTAAACTTAATACAATAAATCAATTGTGCAAATGAAAAGATGTCTGATCATTCAGTTTTATTTACAGATGTATTGGTCCGTTTCCATATCCAATCACCATCTTTAACTTTTCACAGGGGTGGATTCAGTGAGTGTAGACTGAACTCCCCTTTCACCTCCACCGCCCTCCATCCACACCCCTCCTTCTCCACTACCCCCCTCCCCTCACATCACCTTCTCCCCCTCTCCCTCTCTTCTCCCATTCTCCATCCCCCACTTTCCCCGACGGCCCCCATTTGTGGACCCAGCCTGTGACCAGTCAATACCCGAACACTATCCCACACACGCCAAGGACAATTTATACTTATAACAAGCCTATCAACCTGGAGTTAGTGTTAGGGTTAGTGTTAGGTTCATGGTCAGGGTTAGTGCTAGAGTTATTGCTAGTGTTAGAGTTATGGTTAGGTTTATGGCCAGTGTTAGGGTTAGCGTTACGGTTAGGGTTATGGCCAGCGTTAGGACTAGGGTTTGTATAAATTGTCCCTAGCGTGTATGGGACAATTTCTCCTAAAGCCATGTTTTCTCCAGAGAGGCTAGAGAGATAACAGAATGATCTCTTGAACGATATAATAATCGGCCATTACAATCTGGAAACGGACCAATACATCTGTAAATAAAACTGAATGATCAGACATCTTTTCATTTGCACAATTGATTTTATTGTATTAATTTTAATATATTAATGTTTAAAATCCATGTATTGAAGGAAGAATATTTTACATCCCATCTGTGGTCCCTAACCCTAACCGGGCATCACCCGCAGAACAACAAACATAGATAATAGGTGCAGGAGTAGAGGCCATTCGACCCTTCAAGCCTGCACCACCATTCAAGATGATCATGGCTGATCATCCAACTCAGTATCCTGTACCTGCCTTCTCTCCATACCCCCTGATCCCTTTAGCCACAAGGGCCACATCTAACTCCCTCTTAAATATATCCAATGAACTGTGGCCTCAACTACCTTCTGTGGCAGAGAATTCTACAGATTCACCACTCTCTGTGTGAAAATACGTCAGTGTGTATGTTGTACAAGTTGACGTTATACGGGCATCAGTCACTGACGCTCGCAGTCGCCAAATAAATTGCAAAGTGGGACGGGCCATGTACTGCTATCCAAATGTGCCGCTATTTCATCTTTTATAATTGACTCCAGCATCTTCCCCACCACCCATGTCAGGCTGACTGGTCTATAATTCCGTTTTCTCTCTCCCGTCTTTCTTAAAAAGTGGGATAACATTAGCTACCCTCCAATCCACAGGAACTGATCCCGAATCCATACAACATTGGAAAATTATCACCAATGCGTCCCCAATTTCTAGAGCCTCTTCCTTAAGTACCCAGGGATGCAGACCATCTGGCCCTGGGGATTTATCAGCCTTCAGACCCATCAGTTTACCCAACACCATTTCCTGCCTAATGTGGATTTCCTTCAGTTCCTCAGTCACCCCAGATCCTCTGGCCACTAGTACTTCAGGAAGATTGTTTGTGTCTTCCTTAGTGAAGACAGATCCAAAGTACCTGTTCAACTCATCTGCCATTTCCTTGTACCCCATAATAAATTCACCCTTTTCAGTCTTCAAGGGTCCAACTTTGGTCTTTACTATTTTTTTTCCTCTTCACTTCAAGAAGCTTTTACTATCTTCCATTATATTATTGTGTATCTTATCTTCATACCTCATCTTTTCTCCCCATATTGCCTTTTTAGTTATCTTCTGTTGCTCTTTAAATGTTACCCAATCCTCTGGCTTCCCGCTCATCTTTGCTATGTTATACTTCTCTTTTATTTTTATACTGTCCCTGACTTCCCTTGTCAGCCACGGTTGCCCCTTACACCCCTTGGAATCTTTCTTCCTATTTGGAATGAACTGCACCTGCACCTTCTGTATTATTCCCAGAAATACCTGCCATTGTTGTTCCACTGTCATCCCTGCTAGGGTATCTTTCCAGTCAACTTTGGCCAGCTCCTCCCTCATGGCTCCATAGTCCCCCTTGTTCAACTGTAATACTGACACCTCCGATTCTCCCTGGTTGGTTCCAGTATAAGTTGCTCTAAGAATCCATCATGGAGGCCCTCCACAAACTCCCTTTCTTGGGGTCCAGTACCAACCTGATTTTCCCAGTCTACCTGCATGTTGAAATCTCCCATAACAACCGTAGTATTACCTTTACGACATGTCAATTTTAACTCTTGATTCTATTTGCACCTTATATCCAGGCCACTATTTGGGGGCCTGTAGATGTCCTATTAGGGATTTTTCCCCTTACAATTCCTCAGTTCTATCCATACTGACTCTACATCTCCTGAATCTATCTCATCACACGCATGGGACTGAATTTCATTCCTCACCAACAGAGCTACCCCACCCCCTATGCCCACCTGCCTGTCTTTTTGGTAGGACGTATACCCTTGAATATTCAGTTCCCAGCCCTGGTCCTCTTGCAGCCATGTCTCTGTAGTTCCCACAACATCATACTTGCTAATTTCTAACTGAGCCTCAAGCTCGTCCACTTTATTTCTTATATTTCGCGCATTAATATAGAACACTTTATCTTTGATATTCACCTCCCCTCTCACACCGGTTACTATTGGCCCTGACCTTACTCTCTTATCCCTTCTCGAACTTTCCTTCCCATTAATTCGAGAGTCTTTTGTAACTTTTCCTGTACTTGCTTTCCCTTTAAGTCTATCTTTATGCTCCCAATTCACTCCACTACTCATGGGGAAACTGTCCGAAGTAGCACCATCACATTGCACTGTAGATGCATGTTCTTGTGGAAGGACTAAGTGAGGTTTAGAAGATGTGGTGGACATCCAATCATCTCCAATACCTGGTAGAGCCACGCCTGTGGATAGAATCGAAGGACAGAACATAGTACTTACAAACAGACTTGAAGAATGGCACCAAACCTGGCCCCTCTGTCAACCATCTCAATCTACTACTGTTATACACTTGTACCGTTTCCAAGATGCTTATTTAAGATGTGTCATAGTGATTATGTATGGTGATACATGTATTAAACTGTATACAGAAATGAATTTCACTTTAGCTCAGTAAGTATGACTAATACAGAACCATTGAACATTTATAAGCATAAGTTCTTACCTTGGTCTTGGCTTTCAGCGTTGCTAGAATGAAGAGGTTCCTGTCGCTTCCAGTGTGAAGATTCGCTCCTTCTGTGTCAGTCGTGAAGACAAAGGGCAGATAGGAAGATGCCGAACAGCATGGGAGCTGGGACACAACCTTGCTTCAGTAGGCAATAGGTGCAGGAGTAGGCCATTCGGCCCTTTGAGCCAGCACCGCCATTCAATGTGATCATGGCAGATCATCCTGAACAATCAGTACCCCTTTCCTGCCTTCTCCCCATATCCCCTTGACTGCGTTATCTTTAAGAGCCCAATCTAGCTCTCTCTAGAAAGTATCCAGAGAACCTGCCTCCACCGCCCTCTGAAACAGAGAATTCCAAAACTCTTGTGTGAAAAAGTGTTTCCCCATCTCCGTTTTAAATGGCTTACCCCTTATTCTTAAACTGTGGCCCCTGGTTCTGGACTCCCCCAACATCGGGAACATGTTTTCTGCCTCTAGAGTGTCCAAACCCTTAATAATCTTATATGTTTCAATAAGATCTCCTCTCATCCTTCTAAATTCTAGAGTATACAAGCCCAGCCATTCCAATCTCAGCATATGACAGTCCCGCCATCTCCAGAATTAACCTTGTGAACCTATGCTGCACTCCCTCAATAGAAAGAATGTCCTTCCTCAAATTTGTAGACCAAAACTGCACACAATACTCCAGGTATGGTCTCACTAGGGCCCTGTACACCTGCAGAAGGACCTCTTTGCTCCTATTCACAACTCCGCTTGTTATGAAGGTCAACATGCCATTCGCTTTCTTCACTGCCTGCTGTACCTGCATGCTTACTTTCATTGACTGATGAACAAGGACCCCCAGATCCCATTGTACTTCCTCTTTTCCCAACTTGACACCATTGAGATAATAATCTGCCTTCCTGTTTTTGCTACCAAAGTGGATAACCTCACATTTATCCACATTAAACTGCATCTGCCATGCTTCTGCCCAATCACCCAACCTATCCAGGTCACCCTGCATCCTCCTCACAGTTCACACTGCCGCCCAGCTTTGTGTCATCTGCAAATTTGCTAATGTTACTTGTAATCCTTGCATCTGAATCATTAATATATATTTAAAATAGCTGTGGTCCCTGCATCGAGCCTTGCGGTACCTCACTAGTCACTGCCATTCTGAAAGGGACCAGTTAATCCCTACTCTTTGTTTCCTGTCTGCCAACCAATTTTCTATCCATGTCAGCACACTATCCCCAATATCATGAGCCCTCATTTTGCCCACTACGTGGGACCTTGTCAAATGCTTTCTGAAAGTCCAGGTACACTACATCCACTAGCTCTCCCTTGTCCATTTTCCTAGTTTCATCCTCATAATATTCCAGAAGATTAGTCAA